>NC_090648.1:218939740-219239740 GCF_040937935.1 Hyperolius riggenbachi
CTTTAGTGAATCGTGTGCTTTTTCTTGCCTTTTTTTTTTGTTTTGTTTTTAATGGATTGTTTAAAAAGGAATTAGTTTGGCATCCAATACAATGAGACTGTCTTCTAACTCCTTATGGCAGCTTATATTACAGTAAACCTTGAATGTAGCCATTATACTTAATGATGTAATTACCAGTACAGACAGCTGTGTATAGAAAGGAAAGCTTAGTTGGCATAGTTCATTTTGGCTTAGTTATGTGATAAATTCAAGGGAGACAGTCAAAACAAGGCTTTTTCGGGCACTTTTTTTCTTTCTTTTTTTCCTTTTAAATGGAAAGCTACCATCTTGACTCGCTGTGTTTTTTTTTTGTTTTTGTTTTTTGTAACTGTTGCCTAGTTATTGAATCAGGATGATAGTTTATTGGTGAATTTTATCAGTACAGCAACTGGCTCTACAGGCATGCTCCAACCTTGAAGATATTAACGACAGGCCACAATGCCAAAATTATGGGGGATGTTTGTATATAGAGACTCCACATCTATTGTGGTCAGAATGGTTCCTTCAGGCACTGGGCCGATGGCTACCATTTGGTTCAGGAGGTCGATAGTTTCCTTTATGTAGCTGGGTTTTTTACAGAGGAGGTTTCAAGATGTATCATCCTGATTTAAACACATGGTCTGTATACTTGTTCTTGCGTTTGATGCAGATGCAGTTATAAGCAGAGGATTAATCTAACAGCAAGGCAAACATCATTTTTAACAAGAGAATTAAGATAGTATCATCCATATCACTACAGGTTTCTTCTAAGGGTTGGCATTGGATTTGTTTTGTATACAAGGCAGCAAAGGTCATCAGCCCAATTTTCTTAACTTTTGTGAATTTTAAATAATGATCAAATGCCAAAGTACAGTAGACAAATAATTATGTATACATGGTAATGGCTTATATCAACCCAATTTACGGAAAGTGTCCTTATTTAATTATCTTGGCTATTGCTCTTTGCATTTTATAGCTGAAGCATCTATTATGAAATGTGTATATACATACTGTTTTCTTTCGTCATAAGGTATCCTTCTTTGTTCTTTGGTCAGCAGGTCTTTCCAGTGATCAGCTCTCTAGGTCTCAATGAGCAAGAACTTCTCTTCCTCAGTCAATCAGCCTCTGGTCCTCACTCTACTGTCCCAGCTTGGTCAGGAATCCCGGATGTTGGAATAGTGAGTGACATCTTGCTTTGGATCCTGAAGAGCTCTGCTCAGGAAAATTCTGCTCTAACCAGAGTCCATTTTCACACATTAGCCTACCATATTATTGCCACCGTAGATGGCTTCTGGGGAAACCAGGTGGCTGCCGTTGCTGCAGGTGCTAGAGTTGCTGGGGCTCAAGCTTGTGCCACTGAAATAATTGAACCTTCACGAGTAATGTTGAAGAGCCCATTGGAATTTTCTACCTCTCGAACAGACATGGGCCCCACCGCCAGGGTAAGTGCCAAGGAGCCTGTGGCAGTATGGCACAAGGGAGGAGTGAGTTTCCATTTCACACCAGTGCTGATATGCAAAGACCCCGTTAGGACCGTTGGGTTGGGAGATGCTATATCTGCAGAGGGGTTATTGTTTTCAGAAGCTAAAACTCAGTGAAGAAATAATTTTGTGCTAATAATGACACACAGGTCATATCTGCTGCTAGCACTGAAAAGAGGAATCTCAGTTACTTCAAGGCTGCTTAGAGCCATGCTTTACAATACTTTCCAGAGGATCACCAAATGCAGATTCTAATGTCAGCCTTATGTGAAAATGTTACAGTGAGATGCAGTAATTGTTTATACCATAGCACTTTGTTTTGTATGTAACTAGTGCAAACTATATAGAGGTAAAACATTTGCCACAGGGCCTCCTTTATGTGGGTTTACAGCCTACTCTTATTTTCTAACCTGTACTATCAAGATGTTTTATGTACATACAGTCATGTGAAAACATAAGTACACCGCGGTAAATCTTTTTTTTAATGTTTTAAAATATGTGGATGTATTAATATCTTAGTCAAATAGTATATAAATACAAACACAACAAAACTCTTTTTTTTTTACATGGTCCACTTTTGGTAGAGCAGCACTCTCTAGATAGATGATCTCACGTTATCCTTAAAGTGAAAAAAAAAAGAGCCAAAATGATATAAACTGTTCCCCATCTTCTTTTTACCCAGTGCTGCAACAGCTGACACTTCATTAAAGAGAACCCGAGGTGGTTTGGGGGGGGGGGGGGGGCAGATGGGACACAGAGGCATGTTCTCTGTCTCATGACATGCCTCTGTGCCCCCCCTCCCCCCCACGCGCTATGGCCCCCTGAGATTAGGGACATTATTTGTTGCTATCTCTGAGGTAAACCTAGGGGGAGGGATTTCCTGTTTAAAACGCCTGCAGGGTTTCCAGAGCTGCTACGCCCCCTGTCGCTCCACCGCCTCCCTGCACGCTGTGAATGAGAGGATGAATCTCTCATTCCAGCGTCATGACCCAGAGGTCACGAAAGTGAAAGTGGGTCATTGCGGCCCACGGGAGCTGCGTTTTTTGGAGGCTACCTGATCTGCCCAGACATCTAATTTTTTTTTTTATTTCATGAGCATACCTCGGGCTCTCTTTAATCACTTGCCGACCGCCCACAGCCGATGGGCGGTGGCAAGGGCTGGGCCCAAACGACCGCAGAACACCCATCGACGGCGGGCGTGGTTATGCGGCGATCGCGGCATGCGTGACGCGATCAGCTGCCGGTGACAGGCTCCGCCCCCCCCCCTGCGCAGTAACCCGCCATTCGGAAGCGCCGGCGGGTTACTAGCTGCCCGATCGTCGCCATGGAAGTGTATAATACGCTTTGTAATGGATACAAAGTGTATTATACAGGCTGCCTTCTACCCTGTGATCGAGGGACCACCAGGGCAGGCTGCAGCTCCTCAGGTAAGCACCTAAGCACACTGATCTGCCCCCCCCCCCTTCCTTCTGATCGCCCACCCCCCAGACCCCTGTTTACACCCAATCACCCCCCTAATCACCCATCAATCACTCCCTGTCACTATCTGTCAATGCTATTTTTTCGGTTAGGTCCTAAACTGCCCCCTGCGGGCTCTTTGATCACCCCCCCCACACTCTCAGATCCTCCCCAGACTCCCCCCCCCCCCCCCCCCCCCCGTGTACTGTATACATCTATCCTCCCCTGTAAACACCTGTCACTGCCACCTATCAGATCAGACCCTAACCTGCTCTTATGGGCATCTGATCACCCACCACACCATCAGATCGCCTGCAGACCCACCCTCAGATCACCTCCAAAGTGCATTGTTTACATCTGTTCTGCCATCTAATCTCCCACTGATCACCCCCTGTCACTGCTACCCATCAGATCAGACCCTAATCTGCCCCTGGGCACCCAATCGCCCGCCCACACCCTCAGAACGCCCTCAGACCCCAGCACTGATCACCTCACCAGTGCATTGCTTGCATCTATTTTCCCCCCTCTAATCACACCTTGAGACACCCATCAATCACCTCCTGTCACCACCTGTCACCCCCTAGCACACCTACCCATCAGATCAGGCCCTAATTTGCCCCGTGTGGGCTCCTGATCACTCGGCCAAACCCTCAGATCACCTTCCGATCACCTCCCCAGTGCATTGATTGCATCTATTTTCCCCTCTAATCACCCCCTGAGACACCCATCAAGCGCCTCCTGTCACCCCCCCTAGCACTCCTATCCATCAGATCAGGCCCTAATCTGCCCCCTGCGGGCTTCTGATCACCCAACCAAACCCTCTCCCGCTCCACCGCAGTGACAGAATTTTTTTTTTCTCTGATTACTGCTGGTCTCTACGACTTAATTGTGGCTGAGACCAACCGTTATGCTACACAATACGCAACCGCCAATCCAAGAAGCTACCATGCCCAGCCTTTTTCGGTGGAAACCACTCCAAGTTCAGAACGTAACATTTTTGGGGGGCCTTCTCCTTAACATGGGTCTAGTCAAAAAGAATGTATTGCGGTCTTATTGATCTACGCACCCAATACATCACATGCCCATGTTCTCTGCTGCCATGTCCAGGTCACGATTTGAGAACTTCCTGCACTTCAGTGCCAATACAACCTGTCATCTAAAAGGCCACCCTGCTTATGACCGGTTCCACAAAATTCGGCCCCTCATAGACCACCTGTCATCAAAATTTGCAGATGCTTATACCCCTGTACAGTCATTTTGAGGCATTTGGTTTCCAGACTACTTGGGCCCCTTAGCGCACCTAGGCTGCAAAAAAAGTGTCACACATGTGGTATCACCGTACTCAGGAGAAGTAGTATAATGTGTTTTGGGGTGTATTTTTACACATACCCATGCTGGGTGGGAGAAATATCTGTTTTTTTTCCTTACACACAATTGTCCATTTACAATCTCATTTACAGAGATATTTCTCCCACCCAGCATGGGTATTTGTAAAAATACACCCCAAAACACATTATACTATTTCTCCTGAGTATGGGAGGATTGGAAAGCTGCATACAACAGCTTAGCAGATGATATGTCAAGTGTGACACGTTTGCTTTAAACTATTAGTGAACCTATATCTAAGTGTGCTTAAAATAACTTACAATGAGTCCATTATCTATAATGCAGTATACTTGCATTATTTTACTTAATTTAAATATACTGACAAGTCAACCCCAAATAGGTACAGTATAAGTTACACTGTGATCATACAAATGGTGAACAAGGAGCAGTTTGTGCTGGTCTGAATAATCTGCCTCAAACTTGTCCCACTGCCTCTATGTTAAACTAACTGCACCCTCATAATTATATTTTTCTTCCAGTGATGATGACATCTGGTAACACCTGTGCAGAGAACAGGTCTGTCTGCTACCGGTAGCTCCTACTTCTCTGTGGTCTTGAATGGGCACATTTATGGCTTCACAAATTTACTGTATATGAATCTTAATCTTTCACACCTCTTCTGTTCCTCTCAGTTTTTTTGCCAACATCAAGGTCTTTTCTGGTGATACTGTAGTAGACTGCACTATATGGCCAAAAAAACAGAATTTTCATTTCTAGCGTGCAATCTTGGCTTATTTCTGTTATAGCCAATTAATGTGATTCTTCAACATTGTTATTTAACTATCTTTATTTTTAAACAGCGTCTTAATTATAATCCAGCTCTCACATCCTTGAGTTATTGGAGAGATAACTATTGGAGAGATCAGGTCTCTATCTATCTATATTTTTTTTTATCTCTTAGTTGGCATAGTTAAGTCTCTACTCTTTAGGGCCATCTACACTCAGTGCATTGCAAGGGACAATGTAATTATGAAGTGATGCAATTATATTCTTATGGGGCTTGCACATCTTGTGAGGAGCGGCAGGCTCCTATGCAGTAACTCAGCATGCTGTGTGTTAACAGGACAACGTGTGCGTTTACAGTGGAACTGAGGCATACTTTCACTGTACTGTATGCCTCACGGTATGGGTACACCGCAACTCTACCATACAATGTGAGTTTTAGGTTTTGAGTTATTTGATTGCGTTGCAACTTTCACAGTGTGAAAGGGCCCTTAGTATATTGGGTAAAAATAGCAATAATGCCCTTAGTGTATTGTGCTCATTTGCTGAAGCTTTACTCCCAAACTGCAAACGTTTTAAATCTGTGGCTGCAGTCATCATCTAGATATACAAACCCAGTAAAAAAGTCTCTACTTCAACTTTTTAAGTCTTGTTGGCCGAAACTATACTCGCAAATTAGTTCAGGCAACAGTTTTTACATAAGTTCTGCAAACATGTTCCTCTGCTAGCAGCTTAGCAGCATGTACTGTTCTAGGGGAAGGAGCAGGGGAAGCCAGCAAGTGAGTGGTGCCCAGCAGTGTGAACTTCTTTTTATGTTCCTGCTGCAGAAATGCAGATCAGTGGACAACAATCCATCCTGCCCAACGAGGGGGCCAGCAGCATTTTGGACACTTTTTTTACATACCTTTTTCAACTGAGACAATCGTCATGTCTGTTTCAGTTCAGGGTCATTTAATGTGTGTACATAGCTTTAGTGTATTTTTCTGTAGCGCAAACCTTTAACTGGCTTTTTAGCACACTTGCACTTGGCTATCTGAGCTCTATCTTTTTGATATAGGAAGTTGTTAATATTTCTCCTGATATATTTATGTCTACCATCTAATTTGTCTAAGCCAACATTCTTCATTATGTGTTCAGCATATCAACAAATCAGACAAGTGACAAAAGACAGCCATGTCTTTCTTCTTTCCCGATCTTGAACTAGTCATTTGTTCCATTTTCAGTTCTGTTACTACTTGGTGTACATAGAGATTCCTCAGGAAATGGATGAGGTGAGACAGTATTCACATTTCTCTGAGAACTTTCCATAGGTATGGTTCAAACCATCAAGTCTCAGAATAGTCCATACAGTGGAGCAGGACCCCTTTCTGGAACTTCCTAACTTTCTCTAAGATCCATTTAGCATTTTGTTCTCTGTTGCTCTCTTCAAAATTCAGCTTCTATATATGGTAGTTCATGGTCCATACTTTATATTGCTGGAACCTAGTCTGCAGAATTTGAAAAAAACATTACACTTCCTTTTCATGCCAGCAAAGCATTTTATGGGGCTTTTTATTGAAGTCCTAACCTATGGAGACCTAAGCTGATCTTTTATTTTCAGCAGCCAGTCTTTTGTCTTACATAGTTCCTAAAAGAACATCAGTAGCATAAATCTAGGCTCTTTAATCGTTCAGCCCATTACTTCCTACTACTTTGTTGTCATCGCTGCATTCTACAGTAAAACCAATTTAGTGTCCCTCCTCAACACATTCCATGAGCACAAGTATCGGTGATGTCTGTTCTTCTATATTTTTCTCTGTAGATTCCTAACCTTTCCTCTTAATAACTAATGCTTCTGTGTGGTCCCTTACATATTTCTTGTTTACCATTCCTATCCTTGTATAGAACATTCCATGTATATACCCAGTCTTATAGAGACCTCTAATTTATCCCCTTGTTATCATCTACTTCCTTGCATTCCTTATTTACAGTAAGTATGCCTGCTTGCTATTTTCTGAAACTCTGCATTCATCCAGGAATATTCTTTTCCATAACCTTTAAAACCTTGACAGCTACATTGCTTTTACAATTGTTTTTACAACGCAATGTACCAGCGTGAAAGTAGCCTTATAGCTCTTACCGTTTCTTCCCTTTTTGCACTGGCAGTTTACTTCTCGTCAGACCATAAGGCAAACTAACGACTGGGAGCATAAATTAGGGCTTTCAAATCAAAATCCCATTAAACACTTTTTTTGTTTTTCATTAAGATGTTGCAATCTTATTTTTAGTTTGATTGCTTTCTTATAGTCCTGCAGAATAGAAGTTGTGGCACAGAACCCAATATTTTTTTGCGGGACAAAAGTATTGCGTCAAGGACTTTTTAAAGTATACATCAGGTGACCTAAAGAAATAAGTTTGACTTACCTGGGGCTTCATCCAGCCCCTAGAAGTCTCTGTGTCCTTTGGCGCAGCTGCAAAGCCACCCACTCATCAGCTGGTTTCTCCATAATGGCCAGCAACCCGGCTTATTCAGCACATGCATGAGTGTGCACACATGCCGCTCGCGGGCGTGCTCCTATGGATGGGAGAGTTCTGTACAGGTGCAGTGCTACTGGCTGAGAGCGCAGAACGCTCCCAGCCACGTAAATGTGACTGAACACCCAAGGAGCCAACCTGGACGAATCGATGATCATTATGGAGGGAACAGCTGATGAGTGGGTGGCTACGCGGCTTAGCCAAGGGACACAGAGACTTCTAGGGGCTGGAAAAAGCAATCAAATGAGTCATGTGCCGGCCATTTTTATAATTCTAATTGCATTTTTCAGTTCGCTGTTAATGATGGGTTGGGGTTCGACAACTTTCATTTTATTGTGGTCCCAAGAATTCAACTTCTAGCCTGTATGTTGGCAATTGTTTTGAAAAGGTGCGGGTCTGTTGAGGAGCGATATGTGCACTAACCCTTGGCAAACAATAAGAATTAATGCACCACCAATATTACATCATCATAGTTGCTATTTTAAGTGCAGAGCTATAGTGTGAGTTTTCCAGTTTGCCCAGACTGCTCCTTTTGCAGTAATGGTATCCTGTTTTCATTATTCAGCAGTGTCCTAGCATTTCAGCTTTCTCTGCACTGTTTCTTATTTTTCGATCAGGAAGTTGGGCTGCTTTAGAGAGGCAGACTTGGCTGAGTTCAGATTATGTCATTGCCCATGTGTTTTATGAGAGTAAAAATGAGGATCTCTGTATCCTAGCACTTTTTGGTAAAGAGGAACAATTGAAAACCATATAAACAAGCACTCCAGTTAAAATTGTAAACTAAGCACAAGAATGAACAAGGCCACCTTGCTGCTACAAACTCATTTCAGATAACCAGGTGTTCTATGAACACCAACTACTGTGCCTTATAAACTTGCAGGCCAGATGTTTACATCGCTACCTATTATAGCCTAAGCAATAGAGTTTATACAAAACAGAATTCTATGACCAGTTGTCCCGATCCAGAAAACTTTGTGGGCTGCTAAATCTAGTTGCATCAAAGTGTCAATTAATGTGCTTAAAGGGGAACTTCAGCCTAAACAAACATACTGTCATTAAGTTACATTAGTTATGTTAATTAGAATAGATAGGTAATATAATTTTTTACCCACCCTGTTTTAAAAGAACAGGCAAATGTTTGTGATTCATGGGGGCTGCCATCTTTGTCATGGGGGCAGCCATCTTTTTGGTTAAAAGGAGGTCACAAGGAGCAGGAGACACAGTTCCAACTGTCCTGTGTCCTGTTAACCCCTCCCAGCTGCACACGCTAGGCTTCAAATGTCAAATTCAAAATGTAAAAAAAAAAATTTGCACCAAAACAGCAGAACGAGAACAACAACATCAGAAATCCCATCATGCTTTGCACAGCATCAGGGGAAAAAAGCCCGGGCAGTTTTCTTCTGTGCAGCTAAAAATGTGGCTTGGATAAGAGAAACAAAGTTCTGATGCTGTGAAACTGTTAAAAAAACACCAGGCCTTTTCAGTGCTGCTGAGATGATTTTTAGTCCAGAGGTTCACTTTAAAGAAAAACTTGCTTGCAAAATATTGTGCAAGTTATTCCAGCTGTCGTGGTTAGTCTTCAAATACAGTTTTCCCAGCTTGTAGTCTACTATGGAAGATCGCTGGTTAATATTAATGAGCAACCTTCTTCCACTAAAGACAACTAAGTTCTGTTGTCTCTGAAACTGTCAAGCATTTAATCGAATAAACCAATGTAAAGGTGGCCATACAGAGAACGATTCCACACACAAAAATGTGAGTTATGTGATATTTCTGCATTTTGTACTGTGATGAGATTGCTGCTAAAATCTGATTAAAAGTGATAATACTGCCACCCTGCTGGTGTTGTAGTGATTAATGTAGTGCAAAACTATAGTGTTACTGACTTGTCAGTAAGAAAAAAAATAACTACTGCTCCAATTCATGGGTCTAATCCAAAAACTGTTAAAAAATAAATGCAGCAGAAAGGTGGCGCTGAATAAGATTATGAGCAAACTGAAAGTAATGGAATCTGCCAAAAAAAATCCATGTATGATTACCTTGCTTGAAGAAAAACAGTTTGTGGGACTGTTACAAACTTTTGCAACTGATAATTTTAAAGGAGGGGGGGGGGGGGGGGGTTGTAGACTACAAAATGTTATTTAAAAGGAAACTAAGTGGGAAAAAATGTGGCCAGTTACTTACCTCAGGCTACTTCCAGCCCCCTGAAGTCTTCCTCATCAATCCATGTTGCTCCATTCTTCTGCTGTCCCCCTCCAACTGCATGCACAGCACTTTGCCTCCTCCATCGCGCTCCCATTACCAAGAGGGTTTTGCATTTGCGAAGTAAAAATTGCTAGAATATTTCTAGCTATGGGAGCACGATCGAGTAGGTGCCGTGCTGAGCATGCGCAAGGGCCAGGGACTTGCTAGGTTGCACAGCTTATGGAGGGTGACACACAAGGATAATGGAGCAACGCGGAATGATGGCGAAGCACCAGGAAAACCTCAGTGGGCTGGAAGAAGCCCCAGGTAACTAACTGGCCACATTTTCTTTCACTTAATAGACTCCTTTAATGGCAAATTGAGGAGACCTCACATAGTTCTTTTAAATGAACCTCTGATTTGATATTATGCACCCTTATTATCTGTGTTGGTCAGCTATAAGTCTCATGTGAACTTAGTAGAATGACATGTGTGATAGGTCCATGTAGTTACTGAATAATGCACTAGAGTTACAGCCCCAGGGCAGGTCACAGGATGGATTGACAAGGATAGAGATCAGCTTGTTTACCTTAATATACACTCTGTTTTGCATTACAAACATCCATTTCCAAGCTCTTCCACTGCCTATAGGGAAGCTTCTTTTAACTGGGACCAAAATATTTATAGTTTTTCACATTTGCTTTGTCTTTAACTTGTATGTACAGTTCAACTCAATATGTTAGTGTCTGTGTGTATGTATATATGACCTATTTAAAATACAACACCGATGTTGACTTAAGACTTGTTGACGTTTTGGAAAAAAAATACCAGATCCAGCAAACATGGACTGTTTGTTTTTGTTTGTTTTAAAAGTGTTGTTTGCCGTTTGCAATATTCTGTGGTCACCACATAAGATACAAGTTTTTTTTAAATCCGCTCCAGGTTTGCTGATCACATTCTTCTGTGGTTTCACTAGAAATAAGTAAAACCCAGTGTAACAACCCTAATTGAGTCATACACTTTAAAATGTTGGGCTCCAGGCTTCTGGAGATATTATATATATATATATATATATATATATATATATATATATATACACACTCACTTGATCTTTGTGCTATTCTGTTGGGGCAACTGATGACTTACTGATTCTGCTGTTAGTCCTATACCAAAACAATTATTTATATTTATTCTTCTCATTCATATTCATCAGGTCATCAGTTTAAAATGTAAAAAATGTGTTTGTAGTAGTTGCATATTTTACCCTGTTTAGGACAACTGGCCACAATACCTTTGTGTTTTTTTTTTTTCTTATTCTGCATAGTCTGTATTTTTAGATCACTGGAAAAGGAAATCACACTTTTGTGATATTGTTTCGTGAGAAGTACTTTGTAACTTTTTTTTAATAAATAGTAATACTTAAAGTGTCTCTTTTTTGTCTCAAGGAAAGTGATACAATCTGTCATTACAAATATACACGCGACAGAATTACATATAAGTGATACATGAGTGGACGTTCATCCAGCAGGACCCGATTTACTAAACTAACTGGCATCTGTCATTCTGTTCATGACAACAAAGATGGATGTTTTGATGTTACAAAGGTTGAGTATCAAGTGATCTGATGACACCTCCGTAATATATATTATTAAAGTCCTAGATTAGATTTTGTTTTTTAATTGCACGTGACATTTGATTTTCTATGCACAAAGTCTCATCTGGTCAGGATAATTTATATTGCAGGGTTAGTAGGATGTGCTGTTTGATCACAAAATCAAAGTTTTAGCAACATTAAGGGCTCAAACCCACAAGCACCCTTTTCTAAGTGCTAGTGATTTGAAAAAGCTCTTGCTAATGCAATGCTATGGTTTTTTTTTTTTTTTTTTATAAAATCACACTGCTCAAGTGGGATCACATCCATAGCATTACATTAGCAAAAGCTTTTCAAATCACAAAGCACTCCTAGTGGGATCCAGGCCTAAAGGAAACCTGTAATGTCATTAAAAGTTTCACTTACCTGTTACTTCTGCCAGGCCCCTGCAGCTTTCCTGTGCCCATGCTGGTACTCAACGATCCTCCAGTCCCCTGCTACAGCTCAGTTTCTTCAGTCGCTGGCCACAGCACCTGCGTAGCCCTGGCTGCACATGTCCTTGTTTGCACTCCTGTGGCCAGAAGAGTCTTGCGCAGGCAGAGTGCTAGGTTTTCTTGTACTGCGCAGGATGCTCCCAGAGACGAGCACGAAGGAGGGAACGCACAGCCAGGACCATGCAGGTGCAGTGGATGTTGCCTTGCAAGTCAGCGCAAAGTAAACTTGACCGTGGCATAGGATTGACTGTAGGGCAGAAGCACCAGGTACATGACTTTTAATATTACAGGTTTCCTTTAAAATTAAATGATGCGTTTATGGTCATTAATTAGAGCAGCCTTCTCCCATAAAAGCATTTCACTCCCATTAACCCCCTTACTATAAAACAAAATAAGGTGCAGAATATTGCCATTAAGAAAGGAAATTCTGCGATGGGAAAAATGAAAATATTTATTTCTGCAGCTGTTGTAACAACTTTAATTTATCTTGATAAAAGGCTTCCAAAAATATCTGTTAGGGTTGCAACAGTACAAAGCTTCTATTTATCACCCAAAGGAGGAGGAAGTGTTTAACAACCATTAAAGAACAACTCAGCCTTTATTGTAGGCCCACCGTATGCCGTATGTTGAGTAAGCTGAAGTCTAAACATAAGGAATAAAATCTTTAAATATTAAATTACTGTATCTATTGTGCTCACTTACATTTATAAATTGTCTTAATATTTGGACTGTACCTAGTGAAGAATGTTTTATTTTTTGTACAAATATAGAAATGTCATCCCAATTCATTGATACTCTTCTGAGCTGGAGAGCACTGAAATATTCACACCAACCAGCCAGAACTCAGTGTCCAGACTTCGGGTTCTGGCCGTAACATATACACTGTTCTTAAGCATGACAGTAAAAGTTATATTTTAGTACAGTAGACATGTAGGTACCCTCATGGCTTTGTGCTTAGGACTATGTGACAAATTCCTGTCATGGTCAGTATTATAGGGTTGTTTTATTTTTTCTTTTTTTGGGGGGGGGGGGGGGGGGGGGGGTGTTAGCAGTTATTGATACTGCAGCTCCTCTTTGGTATTGGACCATCACAACTTAGCCCTTAAAGTTGCTGAGATATTTAAACCCCCCCCCCCCCCCCCCCATATCTTTCTTTCTTCTAGCACACTTTCAGGAACTGACTGTTCATTTCCTGAATAATCTTTACCCCTGTTTTACAGGTGCCATTAAAATGAGACAATCAGTTATTCACTTCACCTGTTAGTAGGTTTTATTATTTCAGATCAGTTTAAAGAGAACCCGAGGTGGGTTTGAAGAATATTATCTGCATACAGAGGCTGGATCTGCCTATACAGCCCAGCCTCGGTTGCTATCCCAAACCCCCCTTAGGTCCCCCTGCACTCTCTCATAAATCAGCCACGCTGCTGACAAACAGCTTGTCAGAGCTGGCTGTGTTTATCTCTATAGTGTCAGTCTGCTGCTCTCCCCGCCTCCTGCAGAACTCCAGTCCCCGCCTACATCCCTTCCCTCCCTGCTGATTGGAGGGAAGGGACGAGGGCAGGGACCAGAGCTCTGCAGGAGATAGGGGAGCAGCTGAGACTGACACTACAGATGTAAACACAGCCTCACAGCGAGGCTGTGATTTATGAGGGATTGCAGAGTGCAGGGGGACCTTAGTGGGGTTTGGGATAGCAACAGAGGCTGGGCTGTATAGGCAGATCCAGCCTCTGTATGCAGATAACATTCTTTAAACACACCTCGGGTTCTCTTTAAGCAGTTCTACAAACAAAACTTCAGTTAAGTGCTAAATAAAGTTTAATAATAGCCCAAAGTTACTCAGGCACTAAGTGTAGTGTCTTCAGGAGGATCACTGTTCTCCAATTTGTGCTTAAAGCAGATCAGAGATGAAAAACTAGCTATAGAAAGTAACTTGTCTATATATCTTATCTAAAGTTTAGATAATTTACGCAGTAAATCCAGATGCAAACAGCTTCAATAGTATATAATTTTTTCTTCCTGGGATACAATTAGAGCAGCCATATTCTGCTTATCATTACACAGCCAAGTTGCTCTACTTCTCCACCCCTCAGCCTGTGAAAACTCCATTCCCCTCCTCTCACCTCTGAAATCTTGTGTATGCTTCAGTAAAAGCCTCCTCTGCCTCAGGCTGAGCTCCTGTGAGCACTTGCAGCAGAATGCTTAGGAGCTTGGATACATTCATTTACATTGGGATGCGAAAATAATTGTTTAAATAAAATTAGGCAGGTGCATAAATTTGGGTACAGTTGTAATTTTATTGATGCCAAACCCTTTAGAACTAATTATTGGAACTCAAATTGGCTTGGTAAGCTCAGTGACCCTGACCTACGTACATAAGTGAATCCAATTATGAGAGAGTATTTAAGGGGGTTAATTGTAAGTTTCCCTCCCATTTTTAATTTTCTCTGAAGAGTAGCAACATGGGGGTCTCAAAACAACTCTCAAATGACCTGAAGACAAAAATTATTCACCATCATGGTTTAGGGGAAGGATACAGAAAGCTGTCTGTTTCCGAAGTTAGAAACATATTGAGGAAATGGAAGACCACAGGCTCAGTTCAAGTCAAGGCTCGAAGTGGCAGACTAAGAAAAATCTCAGATAAACAGAAGCGACAAATGGTGAGAACAGTCAAGAGTCAAACCACAGACCAGCACCAAAGACTTACAACATCATCTTGCTGCAGATGGAGTCACTGTACATCGTTTTACATACAGCATCTCCTTGTGTAAAGAGAGCCGAATGGTTAGTGATGCAGAGGAAGACTTTTCTCCTCCTACAGCACAAACAAAGCCGATTGAGGTATGCTAAAGCACATTTGGACAAGCCAGCTTCATTTTGGAATAAGGTGCTGTGAACTGATGAAACTAAAATTGAGTTATTTTGGCATAACAAGGGGCGTTATGCATGGAGGAAAAAACAGAGCATTCCAAGAAAACCACCTGCTACCTACAGTAAAATATGGTGGTGGTTCCATCATGCTGTGGGGCTGTGTGGCCAGTGCAGGTACTGGGAATCTTAAAGTTGACAACGACCCTAAACACTGCTCAAAATCCACTGAGGCATTCATGCAGAGGAACAAGTACAACTTTCTGGAATGGCCATCTCAGTCCCCAGACCCAAATATAATTGAAAATCTGTGGTGCGAGTTAAAGAGAGCTGTCCATGCTCAGAAGCCAACAAACCTAAATGAACTAGAGATGTTTTGTAAAGAGGAATGGTCCAAAATACCTTCAACCAGAATCCAGACTCTCATTGGAACCTACAGGAAACGTTTAGAGGCTGTAATTTCTGCAAAAGGAGGATCTACTAAATATTGATTTCATTTCTTTTGTGGTGCACAAATGTATGCACCGGTCTAATTTGTTTAAACAATTACGCACTTTCTGTAAATCCAATAAACTTCATTTCACTTCTCAAATATCACTGTGTGTGTCTCCTGTATGATATAGCTAACTGACTTTTTATTGTAACAAACAACGATTTATACAGGAAAATCATGACTATTAACAAGGTTGCCCAAACCTTTGCATCCTACTGTATGTACTCATCTGCATAAAATTCATTGGATCGAAAATCGCCCATAGCATCTGGAGCAATGAAGCAAGCTGTCCGTTCTTCTTACACAAATGTGAATGATGTGAACAAGCCTATTAATTAACATGAGCACTATGTTTCCATACAGATGTATATCCTGTGAGCGAGACCTAAAAGGTTTACCATTTTTTTTTTCTGACGCTCAGAAAAGCAGGACATTGAAAATAGGCTTCATTTCACACTCCAGTTCACGGAACATTATCTTTTCCTTTAAAAAGTGCATCAGACAAAAAACAGTCACAAAGAAATAGCTGTACACTTTGCATATTTATTACTGATCTTTGAGGATTTTCCACCACTATCCTTACTTCAAATCATCCTACAAAGACTAGTTACATCTGATGGATGATCTAAGTTACTTTCTAAAAAAAGGACCAATCATGAAAAACAGTAAAATTCAAAATACAAGTGTACACATACATACAGTGGGGAAAATAAGTATTGAACACGTCAATGTTCTCTCAATAAATATATAGCTAATAGGGTGATTGACTTGAAATGTAGAACAGATATCAGTAACGACCCCATTTCTCCACCCATACAAAATAAATAAAAATAAAAATGTCAGTAAATTAATTATACATAGTAAAGAAGAATGACACAACGGGGAGAGCAGTGATTGGCCCCAATGATGGAACCGTGATCCCGCCCTTGAGACCATCAGCTTCTAATAAAAAGCAAGTGGGAGCAGTGAGCGGCTGTGAATGACGGTCTGGGGTAGCACCCCTCCTGCCCGATTGGTAGTTTGCTACCTAGAGTAAATATTTATCTTATATATGTTTTTTCTGAGATAGTATGGCTGACAGCTCCTCTTTAAAGGAACCCTGAGCAGTAGCTTTAAATGAAATAGTTACTTACCTGGGGCTTCCTCCAGCCCACAGTCAGCCACGAGGTCCTCCGGTGTCCTCCTGGCTCCTCTCCCGCCCCACTTCGTTACCTGCAACACCCAGGCCAACTGTCGGCCCGACACTTCACGTCATCCATCCACCTGCCCGCTACACGTCATCACAGCGGCTGGCGTGACAGTCCTGCGCATGTGCTGTTCAGTGTTAGAAAAACACGTATGTGCAGGACTGTTACGATGGCCACTGTGATGATGCGTAGCGTCACCATTCAGGAAGTGACGGACCGACACTTGGCCCTGGTGTCGCCGCTAATTAAGTGGCCAGCGGGACCAGGAGAGGAGCCACGAGGACGCCGTAGGACATCGCGGCATACGGTGGGCTGGAGGAAGTCCCATGTAAGTACCGATTTCATTTATAGCTACTGCTCAGGGTCCCTTTAACCACTTGCCGACCGCACACTCATAACGTGCGTCGGCAAAGTGGCAGCTGCAGGACCAGCGACGCAGTACTGCGTCGCCAGCTGCAGCCTAATTAATCAGGAAGCAGCCGCTCGTACGAGCGGCTGCTTCCTGTCAAATCACGGCGGGGGGCTCCGTGAATAGCCTGCGGGCCGCCGATGGCGGCTCGCAGGCTAGATGTAAACACAAGCGGAAATAATCCGCTTTGTTTACATTTGTACGGCGCTGCTGCGCAGCAGCGCCGTAAGGCAGATCGGCGATCCCCGGCCAATCAGCGGCCGGGGATCGCCGCCATGTGACAGACCACATCCTGTCACTGGCTGCACAGGACGGATAGCGTCCTGTGCAGCCCGGAACACCAGGGGGAGGCAGCAGGTAGGAGAGGGAGGGGGAATTTCGCCGCGGAGGGGGGCTTTGAGGTGCCCCCCCCGCCACCCACAGCAGGCAGGAGAGATCAGACCCCCCCAGCACATCATCCCCATAGGGGGGAAAAAAGGGGGGCAATCTGATCTCCCTGCCTGCACCCTGATCTGTGCTGGGAGCTGCAGAGCCCACCCAGCACAGATCAATCAAACCAGCGCTGGTCCTTAAGGGGGGGTAAAGGGTGGGTCATCAAGTGGTTAAATGTGTATTTTAATGTTACAGTTGTGATATTGGTCCTTTAAGTTACAACATATCTTATTTATTTTTAGATCTACCATCCTGTACTTTAAAAAAAAATAATAATTTTGTTTGCGCTAAGCAAACCTTTAGCATCTAGCATATAAGCACTGCAGTACAGAAACTGCTATTATCAGGTCATACAAGCATTTCCAATCCTCTGGAACTCAGACTAGAAGATTAGTTATGCATAAACGCAGCCTGCACAAGCTAAATATTTTTTTTTTAGAAAAAGGGAAACATTGGTTCCTTTACTAAACCCTGTGGCAGAACAGGGCCTACATATATTAAAAATGTGCCCGCTGCAATACATAAGATAGTTTATTTTCACACAAACTACAGGGATGCCACAATTTGATTCTTAATTTAATGCAAACTGTCACAAATCTGGGCAATAGAAATACATCATGTGGGAAATACACGGTCAAATCTTATCTTTCCTGTAAACTATAACAGCCAGTAGTTCCAGAAATTCTGGCTGCTGAAATTTGGTCAAAGTGAAGTGAGGCTAGGGGTGGAGCTATTGCTGGCATTTAGATTTGTTTCAGAATCTAGTTTCTTGAACTACAGTACAAAGCACCAAAAAGCACTCTTACTAAAATCCTATGCAAAACAGAAATGTCCCATAGCTTTTTAGTAAAAGGGCTTTTCTTGTCCTTTTTAGCCCCTTACACACTCCTAGGAGTTCTGGTTCACCATGAGTTTGCTGGGGAATCTGTAACTCTGGGTATTGCATAGAGCCACATTAATCCATACCATGCACTGATGATGACGAAACAGTCTGCATGCTGGATTATTGTGGCTCTGTACAAGCTGACATGCATTCCAGAGGTTCTGGAGATGTGTTTTGGCTTTCTGGGGCAACAGAGGGACAATTTGCATATTCAGAAGTGATGAAGTGATGCATTGTGGGGGACCTCACATGTTCACTCCAACCTGAATAATCTCAAATACCTTCTGTTTTCAGAAGTCCAATTTCTGTTTCGAACTACAGTACTGATCATTCAGGTCATACAGTTTTTCCTGTCGTTTACTCACACTTAAATATTTTACCTGAGTTTCAATTGCCCACACCTGAGAAAAGTGATATAAAATCTGCACAGTGCCTGTAAATCTGATGTTTAGCTCCCATAAACCCAAGTAAGGTGTGATCTAATTAAATATTCAGGACAATAAAAGCAGTAACATTCAGTCAGAGAACAGAAGGTTGCTTACAATATCATACTGCTCATCAGATACTAGCATTTGTTAACTTATAGACATAATCTCTCAAATGCTAACAGTGACTGTCGGAGATGTCAGCAGACATTGTTTGGAATGGCGCAGGGGTTCTTATTCAGTATACCTCAACAAATAGACTTGTAACATATAAGAAAGTATTTCTATATGTTTCTGAAGCAAAGTAGATGATAATCTGTGGCCAGGGACTTTTGTGCCCAACCACTGATCTCAAATCTAGACCCCTTTTCTATCCAATTGTACTATGCTCTGTGTCCACCTTCTGACGTATGGCCATAAAACCACTCTGTGATCTAAAGTCCTTACAGAGCCCATTTTAGCAGAAGAATCATAACCAATATAGGTTAGCTGGCACTCCTCTTGTATTCTGTAGCAGAACCCGAGTTTGCAGAGTCCTCTGGCTCCAATGGCATTGATGGAGGTTTGGAAACAGAAGGACCAGATCCTGCAAGATGTGAAAGTTAAACATTTGTGAGTTTTTGTGTGTGTGTGTGTGTGTGTTTTTATGCAGTGGAAAAATGCACTTTTTTGCAGTCAGACTTACCTTTTGGGAGGGCAGCTTTGCTGTATCCTGCAGCAGAAGACATTGCTCTGCCCAGAGCCTGATTAGAGCCTAGTGGAGTCTGCTCTGTCCCTGGTCCTTTAACTGTGGGTCTCTGCTTTAATTTTTGGTCTTTTGTTTGCTTAGTCCATACAAGGCTCTCTCCGACCTGCAGGGCAGCTCCCAGCTTTTGGGCCATATCCACCATCTAAAGATACAGAAAATTAATTTCATGACAAAACAGAGCAACTTCTTCTTTCTGTTGGATAGGTATGGAGTTTACAGAGCTTCAGCATATGAATGGTTAAAGAGACACTGAAGCGAAAACAAATATATGATATAATGAATTGGTTGTGTACTATGAATAATTACTAGAAGATTAGCAGCAAAGAAAATATTCTCATACTTTTATTTTCAGGTATATAGTGTTTTTTTCTAACATTGCATTCTATAATATGTGCAGATTACACAACACTCAGCATTCAAAATGATTCTTTCAGAGCAGTCTGTGAAGTAATGACCTCTCCTCTAGCAGAGAAAAAGTAAACAGTTCACTTACAGTTGAGATAATAAAAGTCAGATAACAGCCCTCTCCACAACTAACTTAGTCGGAGAGCTTAATGGCTTGTTTGCATAGAGATAACAACTGGAGTTTCTCAACTCTTCCTGTACTGGAAACAATTAGACTGATGTATCTGATCTTAATGTTTTATTTCTTAGCTGTACTTAAGTGGTTAATAGCTAACACCCTCAAAGTGCTGCTTATGATTTTTACATTATGTCCTGGAACCCTTCAGTGTTGCAAGACAATTTGATACTACAAATTACACTCCTGCTCAAAAATTCAAGTTTTGACTCCCCTGAGGTCAGCCAGTTTTAGAGTCAAAGCCAACAAATCTGCCCAGCTAAAGATCTCCTTCGCTTCCATTGGGAAACCTAATGATCTAGTTCCTCATGCTTGCATAAAACATACCTAAAATGACATGAGATAAACATAGGTACATATAGTACTAGTCCTACTAATGACTTTTCTGAAGTCGCTTTCTTATTCCCCGCATTGCAAGTGTTAAAAAAAAAAAAAAAACTAGCACTGTTATCTATGCAAATGAGGCAGTGAATAGCAAGTAGAATACAGCCTCATGTCCTGAAATGTAAACAGAAGCAAAAACACTTCTGTTTGGCTGAGGAAATAGTGCTGATAATATTTTAGTGCTGAAAAGTTCAAAGGGTCACAACTTCTCTTTGTTTAGCAGCTGATTGAAGCAGAATTTACATCAGACTGTCATAGCAGCTTTTTAAAATTCCATCTTAAAAATGCAGCCCTTAAACTAAAAATTAGAGACTGTTCTGTTACTTCATAATGTTCTATTTAAATTTAGTAAAACACATAACATTATTTACCTCATAAGTTTGTCTAGTTCAAGTTTAGTTTAGGTAGGCGACTTTGGTTATATTGTCTGAGTGGACCAATATGTGTGCTTTTATTAATCTCTTTTACACATAATTGTGATAAGTTTACCACCCTAATTTCCTTTTTGTTGGAGGAAAGGCATGCTTTGTGGTCCACTACATCTGAAGAGGTGTGATCGAGATGAGCAACACACCCCATCAGATGGTGTCTGTATCAATGAGACTGTAGGGTAGTACTAGAGATTCTCTGTTGTCAGATTTTTGTCCTCTAACCACTATACAAGGGACGTCACTATACGATCTGTAAAGGGAGCAGGACTCTGTGACTGCAGCTGATATAAGTCCTATTCACTTGGAAAAGGAGTCATAATGATGGATCCAACTCCTGCTGAAGTACTGAGACATCATGACGAAGCTTGATATTTTTTTTCTCCGGAGGTAGAAATATCTTTTAGGCAGAGGTCACACTTGACTGTTTTGCTGCGTGTTTTCTGCACAGAAAATCGGATTTAAACTGAGAACTCATGTTAATCAATGGGCTAGTTCACACTTGCGATTTTTGGGTGGTACCAAGATGGGAATCCACCCTAATATCTCCAGATGCTTTAGTTTTGGATTTTCCAAAAACTCCTTTGGAGTTCCCCAATATTAGCAGATCACCCTCATATGTAATAATCTGGATTGAGAACCTTCTTAGAGGAATAAATACCCCCAATAACACTTTAATAAAAATTATTGGTAAACTAGTAATTCCAAATGAGAGGCAAGAAAATTGAAAATGCTTTACTCCAAAGTTTGTACTGAACAACAAACTGCAAATATTTCTGAGAAGAGATATGAACTAAAATGTTCCCATATGCAGGGCTGTGAAGTTGGAGTCGGAGTCCGTGTCGGAGCAAATTTTCTATTGCTCAGAAAATAGCTAAAAGTGTGTAGAGATGCACACCCCAAAAGTAGTTTTAAGGCAGATGTGCCACGGCTAGCTCAATAACCAGTCGAGTATGAACAATAAAAAAGTGAAGCCGGCACCATCCAGTTGCTCTTTTACAATTTATTTAAAGACTGTCATCATACAGCTGCATTATGATGACAGTCTTTAAATAAATTGTAAAAGAGCAACTGGATGGTGCCGGCTTCACTTTTTTATTGCTCAGAAAATAATCATAAATCAATTTTCGGCAGCGAGCGCATATGTCCTACATGCGCACGTACACACACCTGCCCCTCCTGGCACCGTGCGCGTCATTCCACCAGCTCAGTGTCTCTACATCCCTGCACATGCGCAAAAAAAAACCAAAAACACAGGGACATGGGACGCAGAGACACTTGCCTATTATTAGGTAGGATACTGTAAGGAGTGGGTGCGCAAAATAATATTTTAAACTGTGCTGTATTATTAGTGCCACACTGTATAAATATGCCATGATTCTAATTTTTGTTAAGCTACTTCTTACCTCTGGATCAAATTCTGTCCCGGTTTCTCTCAGAATATTAACTTTGCGCTCTAGTTCTTGGTACTGACTCAAAGCTCCCTTCTTATCACCTTGATTATACAGGAGAATAGCAAAGTTCAGGTTCACAAGGGGATCTGTCCTGATAGAGAAAGATGATCCATGTCAGAAATATCAGTTATGATAATGAAACACAGATATGGAATAATAGAACAGCAAGAGTCAGAATTCAAGCCAATCTGTAGACGTATTCCTGCTACACAGGTAATGACCAGGAAATACATAAGAGTGATAACTGCTGGTTGTCAGACGAGCTCTGCTGCAGTTCACCACCTTTTTTAAGCGTGGCTAAATATCACTACTGATTGACAGCATGCTATACTGTATGTAGTACTAAAGGCAGTTTCCTAAGACCACTTCTCCATTACAGCATCTAGGATAGGACTTGGTGGTCTGAATAAGCATGCCGTGTAGATTCACAACGGTATGCAATCTGGACGACAAGTCATTGGCCACATAGGCCGGGTTTCCCTGTGTGACTCATCTGCGAGGACGCACTGCAGATTTGGGCGGAATTCGACACTAGTGGAAATGGGGCCTAAGAATAATATAGTGAATCCTACACACAGTATACGGACATACAGTTCAATCACTGATTTTTCATTTTTAAATGTTTAATGGGCTTTAACTACACATGATAAACTGCTTTGTCCAACTAACAAAACTATGCTGTGATACATTAAGACAGAGGATTGAGATTTTTACCAGTGTTCACTCATCACAGAGTATGAAAAACACATGATTGTCCTGCAGCGCTGATGGGCAGGAGGAATGTTTGGACATTATATAACCAGCAGGGCAGTGTCACTGCTGAAACTGGGTTGTCACTAGCGAATAGGCATTCTTTAAATGCCAAAAGGAAATAAAAATGTGTTTGTGAGGACCAGGCTTAATATCTGTCTGAATATCAAATCTAATGCCATCCCTATTTCAAGGGAGCAGTTCTGAATAGTAAGTTCCAATTATTTTCCCCTATAATATTTTACTTTAGTAGTTAACAGACTGCTTATCAGAAGTGGCAAATTTGTATATATGACAACATAAAAGGAAATATTACTTGCAGTACTTTTTGATTTTAAATGCTATATTTGATACAGTATCCTACGAGCATGATCTATTGAGGGCGATATAGACTGTATAATTCTAAGATGTGCACCTTGTCTATATGTCAGTTATTGGTTCTTTTTACCAATTGCTTGTTGTTATTTCCTGTACTGAGGTACCTGACTGTTCATTTAACTTTGGTATCCAGTGCCTAGTACACAACATGCAATTTTCCTTCAGATTGATGGTCGAATTGATTATTTCCAACAGGTCCGATCTGATAACCTATCACTTCTATACAAACTCAATCAGAAAAGCAATCGAAAATCAGATTGGACCTGTTGGAAATAATACTGCAGATCTGACCTTCAATCTGATGGAAAATTGCATTGTGTGTTCCAGGCATTATGTTTGTGACTTTTTTGATTGCACTATTGTACAGTCACTGTCCTTACCTTTTATCTCAAAATAAAAAAAAAAACATTTATTCATTTACTTTTGTTAAATGCACACTTACTGATCCAGACTAGCAGCTTGCTGGTATGAGCTCTTTGCATTCTCTGTATCGTCAAGGTATGTGAGTGCCACTGAAAATAGAAGAGATATGAAGCATATGAGCAGTGACCGATCTCCTACAGACAGGTGCCATAGAGCTGCAATGGCTAGCCATAAAATTCTGTGACTCTTACCTGCCAAAAGCATGTAAAGTGTAGCATTTCCATGATGCAGGGAGATGGCTGCACTTAGGAAGTGGAAAGCTGAGGCATACTGCTGCATACTGAGGTGTACAAGGCCCAGATTATACAGCACTCGCCAGTCAAATGGTGAGAAGTAAAGTGCACGTTTTAGACAGCTGATGGCCTAAAACAGCAAAACAAAACATGAGAAAATTAGCTGATTCAAAAGAAACACAGACAGCTAACATACTAGATTAAAGGGTCTGAAGCAACTCTTGAATCTTTCCTGTAAAAATTGCAAATTTTACAAATGGCAATTCTCATCAACTACCTCTCCCTGTACAGTATACTGCTCCACTCTTGGGATGATCCCTACACATGGATAGAACAGGTCTATGATATTTAAGCAAACCAATAAAAAGCCTGTTGAATGGAAACCAATCATATGATAATAAAAATCAATGGTTACCTTCAGTAAAAACTACATTATATGTCAGAATAATCAGAAGCGTCTAATACACAGACTGCTGGAATAATATGACTACCTATAAATAAGGGGAAAATGAAGGCAAACACTGAAGACTTCACCATCATGCCAGGTAAGACAAGACCTGAAAACTAAGAAGAGGAGGACTGGGAACAACAAAGTAAAATGGTCAGCACCACCATAAGCAATGATTAAAAATTGCTCTTTATTGAAACATGTTCAAAACAAAGCTGTGTACAGAAGCAACCTGCTGTTTTAGGCACAAAGCCTTTTCTTGAGCTGCAGTCTCAGTAATGAGCAACACCTAGTGTGATTTCTTGTACCCATCCACCAGCAAAACCCAGTTTGAGGGGGAAGGGGCATCCTCACAACGTTTTCTTCAGGCAGAAAAAAAAAGTCTAGAACCTGTCCTGTCTACCAAGGAACCTATAGAAGGAGACACAATCGAGAGCCCCCAATAGTGTATTATTGATAAACAAGTAGCAAATTTTGTAAACAAAAAGGTTATACTCATAACTCTGGGTTGCCGTAATTCAGGCAACCACTATCAACGCCTATGGAGAGATTAGACCTGTCCCCACTCAGGTTAAAAGAGTCGCTCTCTGTAGAAAAGAAAGGGTGTCCATTCCCATCCACCAGGTGGATAACAAAGTATGAGGGAAATACAGAGGCGCCAAAAGACAACATGCAACGCGTTTCGCGTGTCCAAAGCCCGCTACCTCAGGCATTAATATACAGATAGGAGTAACCACGAGGTTGTGCATACAAGTGTAGCGCTACACTTGTATGCACAACCTCGCGGTTACTCCTATCTGTATATTAATGCCTGAGGTAGCGGGCTTTGGACACGCAAAACGCGTTGCATGTTTTTTGGAGTACGAATTAAAAATGTCAATATACACCGCAAAAAGGAGGTGTGTTTGGTTGGTAGGCAAGCCCACCCTTGCCACCAGCATTTTATGTGTTTTTAGAGATTAACACTGATTTTATTCTGCTGGCGCTTCTGCATTTCCCTCAAGGAACCTAGAGACACTGATCATGGCACACCTTAGAAAAATGTCCACAGAGATGCCATAACGCCACTTCTTCTACCTCTTAAGCCCCTCTTAAAGCTGAAACATGCTGGCTGACCAATACAAGAGCACAACTCACTTTACATGTGCTTTGACATTACTTTAGCCTATATTTCACTGACTCTAACCTTTGACATAATGTATTTTATCATATAATTGCTGATGTTGGTGACACATTTGCCTGAAAATTGAAAAATTATCTAAAAACTTGGACTTGCAGTATGGCTGTGAAGTTGTAATGTTACAGACATGTTCCTGCCAACATTAGTTGCAGCAATATTGGGCTCTATTCACAAAACTTCTCATAAATTACTTATTTATCACCTAATTAATAAAAATAACCCCTCAGCACATTTACAAGAAAAATAATCCCTCAAAGTAAGTTCCTGATTAAATTAATTTCAATATTAACTTTTTTTGCCTTAATTATATTATATTTTTGCTCTTTGGGAGCTTAAAAATGTAACATAGATAAGGTGAAAACAGTGGAAAACAGGTGAAAAAGCTTTGTGAATCATGCCCAATATTGTCTCTGTTAGCAGTTTACTAAAATAAGCTGTGAACCCCCACTTGGGCTTATTCACATGAACCAATGCAAGTCAAAGTTTAGTAAAGCTGCAATTATTGCAACCTTGGAATTGGGTCAAATTGTATGCAAATGTTATGGTGGGCATACACGGTGCGTCCTCTCGCCGCGTCCGCCCGAATCGATTACCGCTTGTCCCCGCTCATCTTCCGCTCGATTCCCTGCCATTGTCCGCGGGCGGGAATCGAGCAGGGAATCGATCCATTCGTGATCGGACCTGTCGGATATTATCAATCGAGTCCATCAGCGGCTCGATTGATAAGAAAGAAACGCACCGTGTATGCCCACCATTAGACCTGTTTTAAGTAATCAGTTGCATTAAGTTGTATCCAAGCTTAAAGTAAAACATGATACAACATGCAAGAGTAATAACAATAATCAGAAATTAAAAAAAAATGAAAATCGGGTTGACCTTAACTAGTGTATATTCTTTTCAAACTATATATGTTCACGTACTGAATATTGGAGGCATCCAATCCACACAAGCATGTCACATTACATTGTTAGCATTTCCGTATTTAAGTAAATGTAACAATGTATGTCATGTAATATATTATTCATACAGATTTTAATGTGACAGCTCTTCAGCCTATACTCCTTATACATATATATTATGCTCAACATATGCAGACTGTCACATTTCAAGGCTCTGTAAACAATGCTGTAAATGGGAGTAGATACTGCACAGACAAAGTACCCAAGTGATCTGCACCAGAAACGAATGCACTGTTACAGTGAAAGGTCGTTTTAATTTTTTTATTTTTTTTTTAAAACTTAAAGGAAACCGGAGACGTTCTAAAAGAAAAAAAAAAAACCTGGGGCTTCCTCCAGCCCCCTTCAGGCTGATTGGTCCCTTGCTGTTCTCCGCTGCCGCCTGGATCCTGTGCTATAGGGCCGGTAATTCAGCCAGTCAGACCGTAAGGCACATGCGCGGCCTGGTCAAGCGTGCCTCTCATTGCGTTCCCATCGCCGGGAGAGCACTGCGCCTGCGCAGTACTACTGCGCAGGCACAGAACACTCCCGGTACGGGACCAAGACAGTAGCATAGGCGGCCGGACTGTGCCTGCGCCGACTGGCTGAATTACCCGGCCCATAGCAGAGGATGGCAAGAAAATGATCTGCCTGAAGGGGGCTGGAGGAGCCCCCTGAAATGTTTACATTTCTTATTTTAACTCATCTCAGATACACTTTAAGTCCTTATAAAAATATAGGAATGACTTACCGCCACGTACTTCTTTTTGCCATAAAAGCACATGCCAATATTGTTCCACAAGGGGGGGCTCTCTGGAACGCTGTCAGCAGCTACACGATATTTGCTGAGAGCCACATCATAATCACCATGAGACTGCATCATACATCCTGCCGCTAGAATGCCCTTGAAAGAAATATACAGCTAAGTTATAAAGGTCAGAAGTAATGGCCAATCACATGCCCTTGTTTCCATTTCTATAGACTAGGCAGTTTTTGTGGAGAAATATATCTTTTATTCCAAAAAGATCTGAATTGCCATTTTAGGAAGTAGAACGGTATGCTTACTATGTAGCAATTAGTTACATACATATACTACCATATATACAGTAATATCAGAATTGTCATTTCCTCACCTTATAATTACTGGGATCATAGGTCAGAGCATTGCCGAGATATTCAAATGCTTTCTGATACAAACCATTCTGTAATAAGCAGAACAAGGTTACACAGCTAGTTGTTAAGAACTTTGATTAACTTCCAAATCTAAAAGTGAAGATACAAATGATATATAAAAAAAAAAAAAATCATGATTCACAAGAACATAAATACTTACATCAGTTGCATCATGGAAGTGCCTGTCACTCAGTGTTCCCATTAGATCTAATATTTTACGCAGTAGCCACACTGTACCCTTGCATGTCAAGTTGTGGTTCTCTGATGCTTCACCACTTAGCCTCATAGTGGGACTCAAAGGTGAAAAATATTTGCTCTTGTTGCCCATAGCAACAAGTCATCCAATATTTCACTCTAATAAGTCATTCTCACCTATACTGATGAAGTCAGATACATAGATGCACTTTTATTTCCCTCTAAACCAGTAATCTGAAATGTGAATTTCAAAACTTTCAGAAAACAGACAAGAAGTAAGCAAGTCCTAATCATTATTCAGTGAGTGTAGCCACATCAGCCAGCGCATGGCTGATGGGAGGCATGGTTTTTAGAGCCACTGGGCCTGTGCAGGGGGGTTTGGGATGCAGCATAGAGAATCACAGGAAGGGGATGCACTGGACTAGTGACAGTTGAGCTAAGGTGCTCTAAGTGCTTCAGCTTCATTGCTGGTCAGTCAGATGCCAGGGTCCCAAAGTCAAACAGCTTTGGAGTATAGTAGGAGGAATGGTTGGTACAAAGTGGGTTTAAACAGGAGGTGGGGTAAGTTTCGGAGGTAAAAAAAAATGATCAAGGAAATCTGCCTTAAAGCAAAACTGAAGTGAAATGTAAATTAAAAAATAGATACTTACCTATGGAGAGTGAAGACTCTGGGTCCTACAGAGCCTTCCCGGTCTTCGTTCCAGCACTGTTGCCCCGTTAAAGGTATTTGATTCATTAGTCGAATACTGCTCTGTGAAGCTTCAGAGGCCTGAGTACTCCTGAAGACAGGCCACTCCGAACTGCGCATGCTTGAGCAGTACGTGCATGTGTAGTAAGAAGCCACTGGTCTTCGGGAGCACTCAGGCTACCACAGCTGCCCATAGTGGCTGAACAGGGGTGACAACGCTGGAACGAGATGACCGTGAGAAGAACGGGTAAGGCTCTATAGGACCCAGAGCCTTCCCTCTTCTTAGGTAAGTATCTGCTTTTTTATTTTAATTTTACTTCAGATTTGCTTTAACTTCCTTATGACCGCCCAACGGGCCGCGGCGGCAACCCCAGGACTGGCTGATGCCAATTGGTGTCAAGTCCTGGGGCCAGCAACTGCAGGAAATCGTGCGCAAGCTGCGCACGTATCTCCTGCTTGGGGGCGGAGCTCCGCCTTCAGTCCGCTCGGGAGATTGTTAGACAGTGCCGTCTTTTCAGTTAGTACAGCGCTGCGATCAGCAGCAGCGCTGCACTGGGAACAGCCGTGTGACACGGCTGTCCCCCTGGGGCAGAAGAGAGCAATCAGCTGGCATAGGCTGAAGCCTATGAGAGCTGATCACCATGATTGGCTGACTGGAGGGAGGGAGGGTTTAAAAAAACAACAACAAAACAAACAAAGAAATAGTGAAAAATATATAAAAAAATATAAAATAAAATATTGGCCTTAAAGCTGCAGTGGCCAATTAACAGAAAAAAGGCCTGGTCTTTAGAGGGGTTTAACACTGTGGTCCTGAAGTGGTTAAGTTAACAGCTATAACTAAAGAAAAATAGGTAATAAAGCAATACAAGTACGGGGAGAGCTTATGAGAATAGTAACACAATCTCTGCACACACCTGCAAATACAGAAGCCCTAATGTTGTCAACAGCTCTGTACTTTCTGGAGATAGTCTGCAGGGGGAAAAAAAAACAGAAACTTTATGTCACAATACATCAAAGAAGATCATTTGTAAAATAAACTGAACAACCATATGATCCTGTTTTTTTTCATTCTTTTCTGGAGTAGTTCTAAATAGCCTTATGTTCTACAGCATATTTTTACCCTCTTGCCCAACACATGGCCCATCAACCAGTCTGCTACGGTTTTTATGTACGGCCCTCCTCTCTTATGTTGGGTTCTGACTGTATACTTACTGAAGTGCCTGCAAATAGATCTGAATGGCACCCTCTGTATTTCCTTCCAGTAAATGGATCTTTCCAAGGATCATGGAGCTGAGCTCTTGTCTGTGTATTTGCAGAGCAAGATTCAGCTGCTCCTTACTCTGCATAAAAAGCAAAGAAAAACACATAATTGTGAATGAAAGCACGGGCCATGGAGTTCTCACAGGGAAACATGTGTGATAGTCAAGCAAAACTGGCAAACATTCACACAAACAGGAATAAATGATCATGCAGAAATGTTAATCCACCAGCCCATACAACCAGTAAGAATTATGCTTTTGTACTCAGGCAAATGGATTTTGGGTTATGTATGCTTGAAAGCTTTTCATCAACATGCATTTTCAATACATCACTATCAAATACCTTGGTGTAGTCTTTCAGATACAGGTAACATACTCCCAAATTGTGGCATATCTCCTATAATATGGATAAACAACACATGAGCGAAGACGGCCAACACTGTACAGTACCAATTCACCTACAAGCAGCTACAATATATTTCTTTTCTGAAAACAGTCAGGCTACTAACATACACGTTGGCTTATTTCCTCTGCAGACCTTAGAAAGAAGCAACTCAAGTACCTTCGTCCAAGAACTATTAAAAATGACAACAACCAACTCTAGCTCAAACCAGTGCATATATGGGACCGTGCCAGTCAGGTGTGTCGAAGTTCTGGCCATTGATCACTGAGGGTTGCACATTTATACAACAAATAAATTTCTAATCATTTTCACGTGTTCTTCCATTGTTGCCGTCTACTTGATACGGCAAAAACATTTTACTGCACAAAAATACAGGTGTTCAATGCAGTAAACACTTTTTATTATCATATGTATCACAAAATGTGAGGCTGAACTAGGGCTTTAAAATGTAAAGTCCTTTTACTTCTTAATGACATTTTCAATCTAGTCCCACCTCAGTATACTAGCTTCAATTTTGAAGAAGAGCTGTACTGAAACAAGAAACCTGGCAATAGTGTGTAGAAAGGATATGCTAGGTAGGCAGACTTTTTCATATTTCAGTGAAGGAACTAGCAGATTCAGCTGAAATAACAAAATAGAAAGAAATGCATTGACATTTAGACACAGTAGAACATACCCAGTCCTTATTATTGAGTCTTGCTGCCTCATTGTACACTTCAACTGCTGCTCTGTGCTTCCCTAGTAAGAATCTGAGGACAGATGGATTAAAGTAATAATGTGAGAGAATAAAAGGTTATATACGGTATATCCTACATAAGATATATGGACATAGGCCTCAATTCACTAAGATCATGCTGGAGATAATAAGGCAAGAGAAAACTTGCCACCACACAGTGAGAGCGTTATCTCTTCATTCCTTAAGTTACCTCCTCGGTAGTTAATTTACCTCATCTGTAGTTAAGTTACCTCCTCTGTAGTTATTTTCACATGCAGTTAATTAAACAACCTGTCTTTAACTCTGGAGTTATTTTAAGGATTGAAGAGTTAACTTAAAGACAGAAGAGTTAACTTTAGGTTTGCCTGAGGTAAAATGTTTCCTGAGTACTACATGCCTCGTCACCATGGTGATAACTAGAGAAACGTTATTAAAGACAGGAGATAAGCTTAGTGAATTGAGGCCAATGTGTAGTTTAGACTGGCATAAATAATACAGTATAGTTATTTAAAAAAAAGCGTGGAAGTGTATTGCAGTAATATCTGAGGCAAACACCAGAGAGCACTCTTAAAGAGATTCTGTATTGTTAAAATCGCACAAAAGTAAACATACCAGTGCGTTAGGGGACATCTCCTATTACTCTCTGTCACAATTTCGCCGCTCCTCACCGCATTAAAAGTGGTTAAAAACAGTTTTAAAAAGTTTGTTTATAAACAAACAAAATGGCCACCAAAACAGGAAGTAGGTTGATGTACATTATGTCCACACATAGAAAATACATCCATACACAAACAGGCTGTATACAGCCTTCCTTTTGTATCTCAAGAGATCATTATACACAGGCAGTGTGCATAGAGGGGCCAGGAAAGGGGAGATGCATCACAGAACCACAACACTGAAGAACTTGGCAGCCTTCCAGACACAGGCTGACAAGTCTGACAAGAGAGAGATAAGTTGATTTATTACAGAGACTGTGATAGTGGAAAGTGCTGCAGTAAGCCAGAACACATTAGAATAGCTTTTGGAACTTGTAGGATGATAAAAAACAGGATGTAATTTTTGTTACGGAGTCTCTTTAAAGAGTACCTGAGGTGACATGATGAGATAGACGTATGTACTGTGCCAAGCATGGAAATAACTCTACAGTAGCGATAACTAAAGAGTTAAATATTCAGTTGTGCAAGTGACAGTTTCTCTCCAGTCAGTACCTAGTCAGACTACAATATAATCCTCACTGATAAGGAAATTACAGCCAAAAAACACTTGGCTGCCTGAGAACACCTTCTGAGTGCTGAGTACAGATTAAAAAAAAAAGGTTAATTGTCCATATATTTTGGTTTAGAACTGTCAGCATGTGTGAAAGACTGAAGCATTCAGTTGAGACAGTACACAATTAAAACCTACTTTCTTTTAACTTAGGCACAGAAAATTAAACAGGGATTCTAAAAAAGTAATTTTTAGGAGTAGGAAGATCGATACAATTCTTTATCTCATCAGTGTATTTTTACCACGGGTTTCCTTTAATATATATTCCAGGTTCAGCTCACAAAATCTGTCACAACACTACATTATGGGGACACGCGCTGGTTTAGCTGCATCATAAGGTTAGGGCAGATTCCAGGAAGCCTTGGAATTGGAAGTGGTGATCGTTTTACCACCTTGCAGAAATGCGATCATCAATTCATGAAACTATTTGCCCTGCTAGCTTTGTCTTGCTCAAAGTTGTACAAAGCTATTGTGGATGTCAATCGCTGCTGTTCCTCTCCCGCCCAAGTGATAGGCATGGAAATCAATCAAATGTATTGATTGTGGGAGTTCACAGGCAGGTTTGATCAAAGTGGTCAAACTCATGAAAAATGCCAAGGTAATATTGACTTGTGTATGGGGCCCTAACTATATTTTTAGTATGCAAAATATCATATAGGGTAACACATCAAGGTGAGTGCAAATATATAAAGAGAAGCAGTCTCACAGAGATCGGGCTACTTGTTTCAGGTTATCCAGACTGGTTGGATTCAGGATTGCACAAGTCTGGAAGAGTTCGAGGGACTCCTGGATCTTCCCTTCCAATCTGAGGAGCAGTGCTGGAATGAGAAGTGGGTTAAAAAAGCGGGTATAATTATGAGGGTAGAAAACCAGGGAAGGTTGTGTGACAAGACCTCAGGAGGAATACACATAGTTCAAATATAGCCTGCAAAAGCAAACCCAAATCCTCTATTAATGTATGTTAAAGATATACACCATTCACATATACAGTATGTTAGAGAACATTTATTTGTTTAGAAAAGGTATGTACAGACATTAGTTGACTAATGGTCATGTGGGTATATAAATTAATGGCTGTATGGTCTTCCTCTGACTTCCGGGCTCAAACTTTCACAAAGCAAATATCAGTGGGTGAGCTGGTTTTTCTTGTATGAATGTTATCGTGGTTTCTCAGCACAAGACATGGTTTCCCATTCTTCTGTACCCCTTCTTTATCAGTTGCAGTGAGTTATGATGACATTGCAATACACTTTGCACATCCAGTTATAGTTGCCCATGAATACCAATTTTGATTGTTCACATTGTCAGCCATATATTTAATTTTTTAATTCAATTTTTTTAATTTAATTTCTACTAAACTACTAAGATGTATTTAATAATATGACCTCTTGCTTTAGACTTTATCATTCCTAAACAAAACATAATGCATCCAAGACCATATATTAGCACCACATTGTACAGCAATGGAAAAAAAAAAAAACAAGGGCTGGGCGAGGAAATTACAAAGGTAAAGAGAAACAGAAAGGTTTCATGTGTAATTCCTGGCACAGAAATCTCCTTACCTTGAACATAAACAGCATATTCACATACTCCCTCTGTAGCCTGTAGCTGCTCCTTAATCACACCCTAGAGAAATAACATTTTTATAATCGCCACTGATTTACAAAGTGCTTTGATTTGTTCAAAGGATGTTGTGATTTTGGTAAAGATGGCCCATATGCTATTCACTTTTTCTCCTGAGTTTTCTCCTACGTGAAATATTTCAAACCTTGTAAATAATTCCCTTTAAAAACCACCAGCAAGCAAGAAAATACTCTAAATAATTTTGATAGTACATTTTCACCTACTTTTTGGTACTTTTTCAATTGCAAAGATATTGTAAAGATAAAATGAAAAATGTTCTCCTAGTAGATAACTTAGAAGAAAAAAAGAAAATGTGTATTAATTTATCAATAAAATTTAAACTACAACCAGCCACAGATTAACATAGTGAAAATAAAATCACACAAGCATTCTGTCCCATTCACAATATGTGCACAGCTAATGCAAGCAAATTAGATTTTGTGCATCATGGCTCTCTGTGTAGTATTTCTGTTTTAGATTGAGAATTTAACACTCCAGAAAGTATGGAGAAAAAGATAGTAAATTGGTTAATAATAATGGTTAATAGCTTTACTAGATAATAAATACTACTGGGCTGTAGAAAAGACCCAAGATCAGGTTTAACAATAATCACAATAATCAGAAAGCACTAGCCGGCTGCTTCATAGACAAAAGAATACCAAACTACAGCAGGCAAGCTCAGTTTCTTCTGCCCTTACCAATTGGTAGTACAACAATTTTGGGAACAGTCTTTCTAATGACGTACTGTTGGCCATAACTATTCTATGGAAAAGAATGGTGGGATGATGGCTAATGAATCAGCATCCTGGGGGAGAAAATGCAATGCACTTGTTCATCATGCAGCCATGGTGGATCACTACATGATGTTGTGAGGACAGCTATATACACACACACACACACACACACACACACACACACACACACACACACACACACACACACATTAGATTCTTGGTTGAGACTGCTCAAAATGGAGTAATGTGCTCCCTATTAATGTATTAAACAAAACCACTATGTCCCCTGTCCCATCCTATACCATCAACTAAGCTGTACTTACACCAATCTCTTATGTAATAGCCTATTAATAACTAGATAAAATCATTGCATTCTGGCAAACTTCTACAAAACAAGTCACAAAAACAGAACATCCCGATGCTTTCAGTTTGACCACTGTATACTACAGGTAGCCTCTGGTTAATGAACGAGGTAGGGACTGTAGGTTCATTCTTAACCTGAATCTGTTCACAAGTCAAAACACTGAGGCATCTCTGTTCCCTGTGCCTCCTTTATACCTTCTGTGTCTCCAGTGTCCCCCCTCTGTGTCACCTCTGTTCCCCTGTGCCTTCAGTATCCCCCCATGCCACCTGTGGCTCCCCACTGTTACCCCTGCCCCTCCCCCCTTGCCCTCTTAGAAGACTTAGCAAACAAATCCAAGGATCCTTGGGCACAGTTATGCTCGTATGGTTATTGATCAGTTGAAGAGCTTTATCCCAGTAGGACTGGGTGCTAGGCCAATACTAGAAAACGTGCTGTATGGATCCAGTTGGATCACTTTGTCGCCATCACAAAGGGGACCCCTGTGGAGCCCAACTGTGCAGTTTCTCAGGTGTATTGAACCATAACAACTAAATCTTGTAAAGATGTTCCTTGGATAGAACTCATATGGAGGTTTTTGCAGCATTTGTCCATATTTCAGACAACAATTCAAGCTTCGTAGTTGTGTTATGAGCTCTATCCAGTGCTTCATATACTTATTTTGAAAGATGGGGGGTTTCCTGGTAGGTGCATTTAATCATGAATATAACAGAGATACGTCCTTTTTGACAAGGCCCTCCATTGCATATCCGTTCAAAGTTCATTGCAGTGGGAAGTTCTCCAGATGGGACAATTGAATTGAAAAAATGTTTCGAAGTATTGAAAGTAATAGGAATCCCCCAGTTGTAGTCTTTCTTTAAGAGAGTCTCGAAAGAGTATAGTTTATTAGTAAATGGATCCAGGACATCCTCAACAAAGCACATATCCTTTTGAGACCAGGCTGATCCCAGGATCCTAAGGAGGCCAGGAACAAATGCCGGATTTCCATATATTGTAATCTTGCTAGCAGTGATCACAAATAGGGGGAAAGAGGCGCCCTGGGTTGTATAAAAGCATCTAAAAAAACTGTTTAAAATGAAGGATAACGAGGTGTCTTACCTCAATGACGAAATCTTTGTAACATACAAAAGATTTTTATTTAGCACAGGCAACGCGTTTCGCGGGTCCAAGCCCGCTTCCTCAGGCCAATAACAGTGCCAAATGATAAATACCAGTCGGCATAGGGAGCCTGGTATTTAGGTATAGAGGCTCCCTATGATTTTTAGGGACGGTTATTGATGGTTGGGTATTAATTCACAAAAAAAAAAAAATTGCGTTGCTTTAAGACACTAAAAACCAGAAATAATAACGCCAGGGAGGTTAAAGGATATGCATAAAGACATACCATAAGAAAGTGGATATGAAACACTTGTCCATAGTAGACTCAGAGAGGGTCTCCATACTGAGAAGTATATAAAGATAGTATTGCAGCCTCAGGATAGGGACCTGTAAATACCTGGGATGGCACCCACCCATAAAATCACATTTTGATCATGCTAGGGTTTCAAGTCTGAGAAGAGCAGGAATAAACAGTTGGCTGCACTCGTCCATACAAGGGTAACAACCTCATCGTAATGTGAGGAACACTAACAGAACTAATGAACAAGAAAAACTAGAAAGCTCGTGTTCCCTGAGATCTGCATGCACTATTTATCACATTGTAGAAGAGCCAGACTCAATGTTGCAAAGGGCAACTCACCCAAACTAACCGCAGGTAAATCAAAAGTATGCGACAACTTCTGCAGATCTTCACAGGATCTAAGCATCTCTGTTTTATCTTTGTGCTTTTTATTAAGTTGGAATGGATACCCCCAATGGAACGGTATCTGTCAGTCCTGAAGCAATGCAAGTAGTGGCCCAAGGGCCCTGCACATCTGATCCAGGAGGATTAGCAGTTTTGTCAAAATCAATGTCCCCCTTAGAGCACATGGCACAGAGGATGTCCTTCTTTAGGGTGAAGAAGTGTATGCAGCATATGACATCCCCCAGAGTGGATTGGTCAGGACGTTGGGGGCCAGTGCCTGATGGGCCCAATCAATGTCAATGTGTGTATCAACAGGGTGGTTCAGGAGGGAGTTAAAGATCCAAGTAAGTGTTGGGATGAGGTCTGGAGCTTTAGTGGCTTCAGGGTGGCCCCTTACGCTAAGATTGTTCCTCAGACTATGATTCTCACAGTCGTCTATCTGGAGGAGGAAAGTCTGGAGTTGCTTACCCTGGGAGTCAAGCTGGTGCTGCTGTGAATCCAAGCAGGAGTACACATCCTCTTGTGATTGTTTGAGGTCTTACAACCTGTAACCAATAGCTGTGAGATCCTACTTAATATCTGACATCTTCCGCGGATAGCCAGCTTTAATCATTTCTTCAGATCATCTTTTCTAGGCAGAGTGCTGATGCAGTCATGAAGATCTACCTCCACATAGTTACTGGCCATGGATTGGGGGGAAGCTGAGGTCTGTAAGGCTGCAGAGGAGGTAGGAGACCTCTGTGATGGTGACAGCAGATGTGGCATAGCTCCAGTACAGAGTATGGGAGAGGCCACGCCCACCATCTTGGATACTTGGGACTCCACGAAACACGGTTTCTAAAGCCCCCGAAAGCAATTTATCTGTGAGTTTCCAGGCAAGGGGGGGGGGGGGGCTCATTATTTCCCCTTCTTCTTATCCTCCCTCACGAGAGGCTTTTAGGCTGTCTTGAAAGAGCAGGGCAGAGGATATAGATCGTGGGCTGAGGAGCTCAGAGTTTGTGCTTCTCTATTCGGCCATAGGCAAGCCACACCCTCATAAACTAATTGTTATAAACTCCAAAATTAAGATTACAGTCACGTCTTACAAAAAAAACTTAAAAGCAACACCTAACATCCAATCAGGAGTAATGGCAGATATCATTGTGGCTGGGGACCACTGTGATGACATGCAAGCCTGTCTCCAGATGCCGATAAGAACCTAAATGCAATTCTCACTGGGCAGATGGGGATGTCCTTTAGGTTTGTTAGAATTAAAGAGAACCCGAGGTGTGTTTAAAGAATGTTATCTGTATACAGAGGCTGGATCTGCCTATACAGCCCAGACTCTGTTGCTATCCCAAACCCCACTAAGGTCCCCCTGCACTCTGCAATCCCTCATAAATCACAGTCGTGCTGTGAGGCTGTGTTTACATCTGTAGTGTCAGTCTCAGCTGCTCCCCCGCCTCCTGCATAGCTCCGGTCCCTTCCCCCGTCCCTTCCCTCCAATCAGCAGGGAGGGAAGGGATGCAGGCGGGGACTGGAGTACTGCGGGAGGCGGGGAGAGCAGCAGACTGACACTATAGAGATAAACACAGCCAGCTCTGACAAGCTGTTTGTCAGCAGCGTGGCTGTGATTTATGAGGGATTGCAGAGTGCAGGGGGACCTTAGGGGGGTTTGGGATAGCAACAGAGGCTGGGCTGTATAGGCAGATCCAGCCTCTGTATGCAGATAATACTCTTCAAACCCACCTCGGGTTCTCTTTAAGGGTGGGAAGGAGCTAAAAGATTGACACATGAAGATGGCCTTTAGGTAGTCACCTAAGCTTGCTAGTACTTACCTTGCAAGCATCATAATCTTTACGAACATAGTGAAGGTGAATAAGCCAGTTGCGTCTTTCTAGGATAGGGAGTTCAGGGGCTAAAAAGAAGTAATAATTACAAATCACTGAGAATTTTAATAGTGTTTAATAATAATTTTACTGTTGAACAAACAGAAAACAATGACTGAAAACTAAGCTGAATGAACATAAAGTGAACCTCAAAAAAAGTTTTATGGTTAACTTAGTGCAAAGATGGCAGGGAGAGTAGAGGAGAGGATTCAGGGATAAAGCTGTTTGTTCAGCTATCACAGTAGAAATGACAGCTGTAAGCAGGGAAGGGGGGGGGGGGGGGGAGGAGAAGTTGCTACATTTTTTTCACTTACACAGAGCAACTATGATGCTGACTGACCAGAAACAAAAGGTCCGATTTAAACATGAACAAAATCTACAGACTGAAAACAAAACAGACTGCAGGACAAGTCTTTATTTCAGTCCCGGGACATGCATTTTACTCACAAAGCAATTTTTGATTTAGGTTCAATTTACATGCAACAGTTAAAGTGCACCTGAAGTCTCAGGTTTTATACTCATCTGGGGCTTCCTCCAGCCCCCCTGAGCCTGATCACCATCTCCCCAGCACACTACTGTTTCCCTGCCAGATGGCCTGGTACTCTGGCCCGAGTTGCGCTTCATCTCGCATGCATCTGCGCCTCGCGGACGCAAAACGCTCCCGCGTAACACAGCAGGGGTACCGGGCCAGCCAACAGTGGACAGGAGCAGCCAGGGGAGACGGTGAGGGACCAAGTGGCCTCAAGGCAGCTGGAGGAAGCCCCAGGTGAGTATAAAACCAGAGACTTTTTTTGTCTCAGGTTCACTTTAAATAAAACATGGCTACAGACTATTATGATTATTATACAGGGAAGTATAATAATAAAAAAAAAAAAAAAAAAAAAAGACAATTCTCATCATATTGAACAAGTAGATCATATGCAGTACTTTGTATACGGTTTGTAATAATTATAATAAAATTCAAACCAGGGCTGTGAAGTCGGAGTCGAGGAGTCTGAGTTGGAGCAATTTTGGGTACCTGGAGTCTGAGTCGGTGGTTTCATAAACTGAGCAGTTGGAAGATTTTTGTACCGACTCCACAGCCCTGATTCAAACACTCATTTACCATTACTACCCAAATTCGGGAAATGTGAAAAAATAGGGTACAGGTACACGACCTAATATTATCCAACTGAAAAACACTCAAAGACAAAGATGACCCCAATAATGATTTGCAAATAAACAAAAATACAGACAACCCCAGACCTCTTTATTTAAAGGAAACCGGAGATGCCTATAATGGGGGTATTTATACTTACCTGAGGCTCCCTCCAGCCCCATGAGGTGCGAGGGCTCCCTCGCCGTCCTCTGTTTTACAATCCCCCCGGCAATCTGCCTGCGCAACCCTGTCGTGCTCCCGCAGGTAGAAGCGTTCTGCACCTGTACGGAGGGGGGTTGGATTAAAGACAATGGAGTGGCCGGAGAGGATGGCGAGGTAGCCCACGCACCTCATGTGGTTGGATGGAAGCCCCAGTTACTTCCATTAGAAGCATCTCAGGTACACTTTGAAGAACCTGATTCAAAAGTTCAAAACAATGAAAAAACTATTGATTTGTGCTATTATTTCTGAGAGTTTTATATTACCAGATTATGCATATTTATGTGATTTAGCACCATCTACTGGCCCTACTGGACATTAGGAACCAGGTTGTTTAACCACTTGCGTACCAGAAGTCTCTAGCCCCTTAAGGACCAGAAACCGCTGGTACCAAAAAACAGGGCCTACCGACGTCTCACCGCATGGACCTGCCGCTCTCACTGTTCACCAGTTGCTGTAGGCAACTCACTCTGCTGTCGTTATGATAGCACAGCTCTGTGAGCCGATTACATTGGCTCCTGACCTTGTGATCACAGTAAGCCAATGAAATTGGCTCACAGTAATCAAGGGTTCAGGAGCCAATGAAATCAGTCCTGATTGTCTCACAAAGCTCTGCCATCATAGTGAAGGCAGAGTAAATGACCTGCAGTGGGAGGTGAGTGGCGCTATCGACATGTCCATGCTGCGCGGTAATTAAAAACTATGCACGAATAAGCTGCCATAAACAAGGCGTAGATTTCAATTACTGTGGTCTTGAAACAGTTAAATAAAGATGTTCTATAAGCATAGTGGTTGTCTGTATTTTTGTTTATTTAGAGATCATTATTGGGGTCCTCTTTGGCTTGTGTGTTTTTCAGTTTACTAGTACTCTGTCAGGATGTTTATGCCATTTCATAGTTAGTTTGGTTGGAAAAAAGAAGAAGGAAAAAAAAAAAAAGAAAGACATCCATCAAGTTCAACCAGAACTTGATGTTACACTGTAACATGACCCAACACTGCCATCTGGAGGGCCATATGGTATTAGTGAGTCTATGTTTTTCTACTTTTTCTTTTACATGGACTCTCCCTATACATTCTTCTCCCAGTAATCTTGCTTCTCAGGGATTTGGGGAATAATATAGACAGGGCAATTTCCTAGAACTTGCTGCATTTAGCTACCCCACTAAACAATGGGATATCCACACATTTCTTACAATAGAGTTTAAGAGACAAATACATGGTAGAATAGTAAAAACTAATGTGCTCAAACTTAAATTAACAAACAAATGAAAATCTGGCATACTATAACTGACATTAAAAATCAAATGTTAAAAAGGAAAAATACATGTATGTTCCATAACAAACAGGTTTTCTTACTGTAGACAGCAACAATGATCAAACTAAACATTTTCATGTAAAAGGAAATACTGTATGCTTCTTAGACGGCCTTCAGGAGGTCAGTCTGTATCCATACGGTTTATGAAAATGCAAGATGAGTTGGCCATACCTTTTTTAGCACGGGGTTTTCTTAAATTTGAAGATTCTGATGGGACCTTGAAAAAGAAAAGACTTCGTAGATATCACACCTATTCACACACAGTTTCACTCAATCCAATTCAGCTTCAAAATCAGATTAAAAATCACTTAGCAGAGAGAATTCCGGAGTTGTAGGCAGTGGAGATGCAGTGATCGCTGGAGCAAGGCATGGTTAAAGGAATAGTATCAATACCCAAGTGTTCTAAAATGACAGTGCAAATAATGTCTAAGTAGCTGTGTGAACATTCCTACTTTTCATGTTAAATATCAGAGGCAAAAGCTGTAATTTATTGAGGGTAGGATTTAGCTATATTGGGACAAATCAATTGCAGAAGGGGTGTCTGCTTCAATGCACAGCCAGAGTTGCATATCAGACTACAGAAAGCAAATATCAAACTCTGAAAGCAAAAAACAGTATGAAAAGCTGTGACAATTAGTTACATTTCCTCTGCTCTCTTCAGACACTTCAGTCAGAGTTGCAGCTGTTGGGAGCTCTCTCTCTCTGTCACACACAGAGAGCTACACATATAGTTAAAGTGGACCCAATTTAAAAATACAAGATTTCAGAAATAAAATCTATTTTCTAAATTAGAACAATAAATAGCCTTTTTTCAGCTGCATGATGACAAATATAAAATATTTTACATTTATTGGAGGAACCCCTCCCTTCCTTTCAAATTGCCGGGATTTTTCCGGCAAACTGGTGGAGTAGATGGTGTCCAGCAAAGGAGGAATTGCTAATGGCTGCCCCCAGTATAACCCTAGCTATGAAAAGAGAAGGGTGAAAAGCATGCACTGAAATGCTCATAGGTTTGAAGGAGTGTTTATCTTTGTGTCAGAGTGGTGCAACTAAATATTTTTAATTAAAAAAATGTTTGGTTTGGGTCCGCTGTAACTGATCAAGTGTGAGGGGAATTTCCTCTCTCCTCATGGCTCAGTCTGCGGTCAGTTTTGGTGGCAGTAAAGTTTGAATGTAAACAAAGACGCCTACGCAGTTATACACTGTCTTCTATGGCAAGTTGAAAAATATAATGGGTTGCAAAATTTTTAATAACACCGGATTTGGGGGCTGACACCAGAATTAACTGTAATCCATGGGGCGGGTAACAGGTTTAATGTACCTGTCACCCTCCGAAAGCCGCTCCATTGGTTCGCAGCCAGCCGCCCCCATTTGCACACAGTGTCTGCAGACTGCATTGCCCGTGTTGACAGGCAGATTAGCTGGCGGGGGCAGCCGCCCGTATACAGCGGAGCAAGCAGCAGTGGAAGCTGTGAGAGCCTGCATTTGCAGCAGACTCTCTCTCTCCAGCTCCGGCTGAGCCCTGATTCCAGTGTCACGGCTGGCTGACCCAGGCGAAAGCTCTGAGAGGCTAAGACAAGCGGGCAACAGTTGCATTGGCTCAGCCCGCTGTCAATCAAAGCACACGGCCGGCCATGATGTCACCCCCCGTGAACCCGTCCACCCAGGAGTATGTGTAGTGGATGGGGAGGTCTCGTAGTGCTGCTGGAGCTGAAGACCAGACAGTCCAGAACCCCAGGACACAGGTGCAGCACAGATGGAGACCCCCTTCTCCCTTAGAAAGAATGTTTTACAGCTTCAAGACTGTCTGAATTTGGCTTGTGTGGCGATTGGTGAATGCTGGGCTCTGATGGACTATTAGTTTGACAGGTGAGAAAAATGCTGTGAGTGAATGTACTAGTTAGTAAGGTCTCCACCACCCACCTTTTCCTCACCATTGTTAGGGATAAGCATACAAACTTGGGATGCTTTTTAAAGGATCTCTGAATAGAAGAAAAAAATGCCAAACAGGACTTACCTGGGGCTTCCTCCAGCACCCCGTAGCCCATGAGGTCGCTCGGCGTTCTCTGGGCTCCCTCCGTTAAACCAATGTCAGCTCCATTAGTGTGCGACTTCACCAGGAGTCGTGTACAACTGCGCATGGGCGGCCTGTTCATGCCCCCGTTGCCTTGAATGTTCTGCACAAGTAGGAGAAACGAAATTGTCCTTTCGAGATCTGTGTGTGTGCAGAATGCTCACGGTGATGGGCGCACAAACAAGACGGGCAGCGCATGCTCAGTTGCGCTCGACTTCTGCCAAAAAAAGTGCTAAAGTAGCCACCAGCGATCAAAAGGAGGGAGCACAAAGGACGCCCAAGGACCTTACAGGCTATAAAGCAATGGAGTAAGCCCCAGGCAAGTTCAGTTTGGCATTTTTGTCTTCTGTTCAGGGTCCCTTTAACGCACTTTTTTCTCTGCCTCTGTGCGCTGCGCTCCACATTCCGTTACATCTCACCAATACTTTCAGCTGTTAAGGCGGAAGCATTGGCAAGATAGAATGTGATGTGGAGCGCAGCACACAGAGGCAGAAACAAGGGTGAGGTCCACCCCCATGCCACAGTCGCACAAGTACAAATTCTGTTTTTGATGCTTTGGAACTTGGTTACAAGTTTGTATGCTCATCCCTGATCTGTACTTGTGAGCAGAAGATAGGCTGGGAGTGATGCCATACTGTGGGCAGAGAGAGGCAGAGGCTGGCTCTGCATCCATCCAGGTAGGTTATGTCCAGCTGGATCTACCTAGAGCTTACAGTATACCTGACCCGAGGCAAAGCTACCTATGGTAAGCATCTAATGGATGATCCACATACCTTTGAGAATTTTTTGTTTCTCTGTGTTCGCCACATGCCCCAAAATCACTTCCCCTGAGAGGAATGGACAACACACAGAGGAATGTGGATCCAGAATATACACAGCTCTTTGCCCTTTCCCTGGGTAGCTTGGAAACAATGGGCCTAGGGCAGGTATGTCAAACCAGTCCTATGAGGGCCGAGATCCTCACACATTTTTTATACAGCTCAAATGAATTGATGGGTCTGAATCAGGAAAGGTGTGGTCCATCAGGTAGAACAAATTCCTCTCTTTCTCAGTCCATCCTAAACACTGGCATGGATCTGGCCCTCCAGGCCTGGAGTTTGACACCTGTGGCCTAGGGTGACGGAGCTCCGCTCCACCTTTAGTCTCCCAGCGGCGATTGTGGCGGTCTAATAACTAAGTACAGCGCTGCGATCTAAGGCAGCGATGCACTGGGGACAACACGGCGTCCCCCTGGGAGGTAAAATTGTGATCCGCTGTCATAGGCTGAAGCCGATGACAGCCGATCACCCTTATTGACTGGCAGGTGGAGGGAGGGGGATGTTTAAAAAAATAAAATAATAGTAAAATGTATTTAAAAAAATAAATAAATATTTATTTAGAAAAAAAAAACAAAAACCGCTGGGGGAGCGATCAGACACCACCAGCAGAGAGCTCTGTTGGTGGGGAGAAAGGGGAGGGGGGGGGGGGAAATCACTTGTGTGCCAAGTTGTGCGGCCCTGCAGCGAGGCCTTAAAGCTGCAGTGGCCCAATTAGGGGGTTTTAACACCGCGGTCCATATGTGGTTAAAGTGAATCTGAGGTGGAATTAGTAAATCTTAATAGGAACTAGAGGCATGTCATGCGCACAATGACATGCCTCTGTGTCCTTTTATCGCCGCTGCCGTTCCCCCCCCCCCTGCGCTCTGTTGTCCTCCGTGAAAATATTGCCAGGCTAGCGACAATCTATTTGTCGCTATCAGTGATGAGCTCACAAACTAATCATGGGTCTGCAAGGACTCAAATTCGTACTTCAAATGAGCCGTAATTGCTGCAGCTGTGCTGCTGGATAAGGGTTTTAACCCAGAATTTTGTCGTTTTTCCTGCGTTTAAAATAGCTTGCATGCATCCTATTGGATGTGTTGCAAGCCTCACTACACGCACTTCCTCCTTCTCACCTCAGGTTTACTATAAGGGCCCTTTCACACAGGCAGTTAATAGGCAGTGAAAAGCCTCTCAAACTCTCAAAACTGCTCACTACTGCCTGGTAACCGCTCCCAGATCACAAAGTTCAACTGCCCATGTAAAAGAGGCCTAGGGCCTCATTCTCACGGGCAGTTCATAGGCAGTGAAATGTCACTCAAACTCTCAACTGCTTGATGCTTCCTGGTAACTGCTCACTGCTGCCTGGCAACCGCTTGTAGAGCACAGTTTGACTACCTGTGGAAAAGAGGCCTAAAGGCCCGTTTCCACTAACAAGTGATGCGAGTGCGGCTACCTAGCCGCATCACATCACTTCCGCTGTCGTCCGCGTCACTTCCACATCTCCCTATGCGGAAGTGTATGGAGGAGACGATGGACGAATGCGTACAGATACGGTCGTGCAAGAATCTTCATAATGATGCATATTCTTGGATTGCTCCACATGCAATGCACACAATGGAAACCGTTCCATTACCGTGCATTGGGTTCATGACACCTGCGGCGCAGCCGCATCACACCGCTTCTAGTAGCTTCTCCTCTGTATACAATTAAACTCCAGCATAACTAATTCAAAAGCCTCCATCCTCAAGTCTAAAATACCTCACAAATGTACTTTACCGACAGAAATCAGCTGGTCTAAATTCTGGCAGAAAAAGTGGGCGTGGTTACTCACTGTTTGCCTTTGTGAATTGCTACTTTTGATCACGTCCCTGTTTTACTGACCTAAATTAACGACTGTTTCTAGACCAGGTCTACAAACAGGTCTAAGCAGTCGGTAGTGATTAGTGAATTCCCACCTGATGCAACTGACTTACACAGAACCACCAGTAGACTCAAAACCATCATTAGACTAGTCTAAGCTGCTTAGTGAATTGAGGCCAATGCCTCTATTTTCTTACAAAATCATGCTTATTGCGGCAAGTAAAGCATTGTATCACGACTCTAAACTTATTTTTTGCTGCATCATGGCTTTTCATGCTCCTCCCCTTCACTAGCCTTCAACTGCCAAAACCCAACTGCCATCCCCCCCCATCATGATGTCCAGCTTTTCTCTCCTCTTTCCTGCTCATGGGCCCCCCCCCCCCTCCCTCAGCACCTGAAGGCTCCTTCACAGCAGTACTTTCCACAAGGAGTAAATATCAGCATGCATGCACCCATCATCATCACTAGCCTCCTCACTGACAGGCATAGGTATTGCAGCTGTTACAGTCAAACTGAAAAAAGAAGCAGGCATTCTAATCGCTTTAGGCATTCTATAGACTGCCTAAGAATTCTATAGAATGCCTGATTTCGTACTTTGCATGTAACATATACATACCTGGGGCTTCCTCCAGCCCCATCCGACTGGATTGCTCCCACGCCGCTGTCCTCCGATGTCTGCAGCTACGAGAACTTGGTCCCAGCACTGCTGTCAGTCGGAGCCAGTCTAGCGTAAGAGAAGTCTTATCAGAAGTCTTAACAGTCTTAGGCCCAGTGCACACCAAAACCGCTAGCAGATCGTCAAAACGCTAGCGGTTTTGGGAGCAGAGAGCAGATATTTGGCCGGGTGCACACCAAGCGGATTTTGTATGCGATCCACCAGCCGCATCAGCCAGTGAAAACGCTTGGCTATTGTATTTCAATGTGTGGTGCACACCGGCGGTTTGAGGTTTTTTAGCAAATCGCAAACGCGCAGCAGGAGGCGCGTTTGCGGCTTGGCAAAAACCTCAAACCGCCGGTGTGCACCATCCCATTGCAATACATTAGCCAAGCATTTTTCCAGGCGGATGCGGCCGGCGGATCGCTCCAATAACCGCTCGGTGTGCACTGGGCCTTAATTAGCTGAATGATCATTTGTACACACGTCTGACTTGACGTCCAAACGACCGGTTGTTTGGAAAAATCAGACATGTGTATAATTAAGAGAGCAGTAGAAGCTGGTTTATCTCTGGTCATCAGCAAAGGCAAGAATCTCCCTGTGCCTTCACTCTGCCCCCCTTCCTTTTCTGCTTAAAGGACAACTGATCTGAGAGGGACATGGAGGCCGCCATATTTATTTCCTTTTCAACAATACCAGTTGCCCAGCAGTCCTGCTGATCTTTCATGCATCAGTAGCATCTGGATCACACAGATAAAAGGTGCATGTAGCAAATGCAGTCACTCTTCTGATCTTCATGCTTGTTCAGGGTCTATAGCTAAAAGTATTAGAGGCAGGGGATTAGCAGAAGATCCAGGCAATGTGCATGGTTTACAAGGACATAAATATGGCAGCCTCCATATCCCTTTCTGGTCCGTTGTCATTTGAGTGACTGAGGTGTTGCCTGGGTGAATTGTCTATTCAGCAGAGGGAATGGGCTGAGTAAAGACACATGCTTAAGCCAGCATGACTACATTTGCAGATGACCGGAGATTAGCAAATTTCTACAGCACTCTGCAGTGAAAAAAAAGATTTTTGTGCCTGCACAAATGACTCACTCAGATGACTCAGACAGATGACTCACACAGACTTTTAATGCCTGCACAAATGACTCACTCAGATGACTCAGACAGATGACTCGCACAGACTTTTAATGTCTGCACAAATGACTCACTCAGATGACTCAGAAAGATGACTCGCACAGACTTTTCCTGCCTGCTCAAATGACTCACACAGACGGCTCTCTGGCTCTCTCCATATATGACTCAAACAGACTTTGGCTCTCTGCACTTTGCATTCATCAGAGGTTCCCTAACTTGTTAACGCCTCGCCAGAGATGTCAGTAACTATCGACAGGCTTACCGCTTGTTGCAGGCTTTATGAATTGACATTTGCTGACAATTTACTGACATGTGTTGGAGGTAACTACAGCCAAGTAACTACAGCCAAGTCGGTAATTTATCTCCCTGTCAGCTTTTCATGCGGTAACAGCCTTTATGAATTGACACATTTCTAAGTGGTCGGGAAAGTCTGCTGTTTTCAGCATTACCGCATGAGGTAATGCTTTATGAATCGAGGCCTAAGAGTACTTACTAAAACAATACTTTTGGGCATGCAATCCCACTTTAAATTTCATAAAATACATTTATTTAGAGGTTGCTAAAAATTAAGCAGGTGGATTTGGCAACAATTAAAGATAGCAATGAGAATATTACAGTTATGCTGTGCATTGGTTAAGGGCCGCTTCACTGGCAGGAAACGACTACTGGTTCCACCATTGGTGAAAGGAAATCTTTAGCTACAAGATGATGGATTACACACCAGACTGTTAAAATGAAGGAAATGGCAGAAGGAGCACATCAGTTAGGCATACATTAGGAGGGGGGGATGTATGGATTTTGTGTGGTTTGTTTTCACAGTAAATCCCCTTCCCAACACTTAAATCTACCCTCCCCCTCTGTTAACCTCTTAAAGCTAAACTCTGACCTTCACCCAAGTTGATTGTTCTGTAACGCCTAACTTCAACCTTGCAAGATACCACTAATGATTATAACTAACCTCGTTCTACCAGATTTCATACAAGGGGGCACAGGCACAAGCTATATTCACCTCTCTGCGATCCTGCACTGGTGCACTAATGGTTCTTTGGTCGGGTAAGGTGGAAATAGCCGAAGCCAATCATATCCGCTCTACTGAGCAGGTTTAAAGGACTCGCGCCTGCGCAGTAGAGCAGATCCGATCGGGTTCAGCTATTTCCACCTTAACCCGACTTGTACTTGGTGTCCGGCTATTGTTGGCGGCCAAATCACCCTGTTCTTTACTAATATGTACTCCTACCATTGCCGGCGCCCAAATTAGTGACGGAGTACTGCTATATTCATATTATGGCCTATGATTGCACCCAAATCATTGGCGCAGCACTGTGCTGAATTTAGCTGTCTCGTCTTGTCACAACCAAGAAGGTAAACACTTTTTAGGGATTGCCATACTTATGTTGTGCTCCCTGTATCTTATGCACCCATGTCTTGCAAATATATTTTACAATCAGGGCTATGGAGTCGGAATCGTTGGATACCTGGAGTCAGAGGTTCATCTACTGAGGAGTGAGTATTTTTGTACTAAATCTACAGCCCTGGTAAGTATTATGGCCCGTACTCACGGGCTGCAGAAGTGGCCTGTCGCCAGCACACGTGAGCGTGCTAGCGACAGGCCGGCGACAGCTTCTCTCCAGGTCCCTCCGCGTACACACGCGGAAGAGGGACCAGCGGCGAGACGGAAGCTGTCGCCGACGTTCCTCCTCCCCCCGCCGGAAGCTCCATTCACCTCTATGGAGGTTGCTGTCGCTAGTCCGCGTACTCACGCAGACTAGCGACAGTTGCGGCGGAGGTGCGGCGGTGACTGTTGCCATGCGATTGAAACTTTCAATCGCATGGCGACAAGAGCGGCGGGCGACAGTTCGGGGTGCGCGCGCGTGTGACGGCCCATACTCACGGGCGACCTGTCGCCGCAACACGCGCGCGCCGCGTGTTGAGGCGACAAAAGTCCCTCGTGAGTATGGGCCATCAGACTAAGGATTCAGAGTTGAGGAGTCGGAGTAATTATGGGTACCTGGAGTTGGAGGTTTCGTAAACTGAGGAATCGGATGATTTTTGTACCAACTCCACAGCCCTGCGTAAATTGATTGATCGATTAAAATTAGGATTGTTGTGGCTGGTTGATAATCAGCAGATCCTATCACAGTGAAAGAATCTGTCGGTAAAAATCAGTGCATATATGGCCAGCTTTACACCAATTGTTACTAATAACAAGATTGAAGTGATTAAATGAGTGTAATGCTGGATACAAACATTGAGATTTCCCGTTCTATTCCCGGGATCGAATCGATTATTTCCAACATGCTCGATTCGGATTTCGATCGTTTCTGACGTCGATTTGGCATACTTAACATGCAAATCGACGGCAGAAACAATCGAAATCCGAATCGAGCATGTTGGAAATAATCGATTCGATCCGTTCGATCCCAGGAATCGAACGGGAAATCTCAACGTGTGTATCTAGCATAAGAAGGGGGAACAAAGAAGAGAGTGACAGAGGAAGGAAAACAAAAAAGTGCGAGACCATGAAGAGACAAGACACAGAGCTGAGCTGCAGCCACTAGGGCAAGCTCTATAGGCAGTAGCAGTGTTAGGGAGTCTAGCCCAAGGTCTCCTTACTGAATAGTAAGAGTGGAGATTTGAACCCAGTTCTCCTGTGTCAGAGCCAGTGACATAGTTAGAGATTATGGGGCCCCATAGCAAAACTTTCATGGGGCCCTCAGATGGAGGCATTCTTGAGCAATGCCACCTACCTCTACCCCATGGATAAGTTAATTGAACAATTTACATTCTCATGCAATGTAGACTGCATATAGTCAATGGGCACCGAGACAAAGACAGAGGGTGGAGGAACACAGGAAGGTTAATAGTGAATACATTAAGTACCACCTGCCCCCCCTCCTCTGCTCCAGGGCCCCATAGAAGGTGCCATTGCTATGCCCCTGGGCAGAGCCTTTAACTATTTCACTATCCAAAGAAAGTGGAGAAAAGCTGAAAAATAGAGAAGATCATATATGCCTCAGGCGGGGTGCACACATAGCAGAAACCCTAGCATTGCGTTATGCAGCAATGTTAGTCAATGGGAGGCAGAAAAAAAAAAATGTGGAGACCTGCAATTTACAGTATGCTTTTTCACAAACACTGGTTTTGTTGCATATTATGCAGGACAGGTGCCAAAACGCACATAATCAAAGTCAATGGAAATGCAATGGATTGTGTTTTGTATGCATTTTTAAAACAAAAAAAATGAAGTATTTCTGCTTCCTGTTGTCTCCCTAGGGATTTGCATAAATGTAAATATAAAAGCGCACAAAAATGCATCTGCGTTAAAAAACCGCAAGCGCACCAAAACCCAAATAACATTAACATAAAACACTACTTTTTCACACTATGTCATATGTGAACCCAGCCTCACCTGGATTGCACTTCTATTTAGTTTTCCTGTATGACAAGAAGACACGCAGCACTAGAAGGGTGGAAATAAAGGTGAATGACGAGAAAAGATGAGCGGAGGGAAACTCAAAATAGCCTGAGACAGAGCAGAGAGCTTATCTGTATTGCAGTCCCACATCACATGTATATTGCCTGTAATGTGACTCCTGTCTCTGTCAGTCTCTCACACAAGGCTGCAAGCAGCCCTCCTGGAGTCCTGGGAATGTCTAAAACTTTTCAACCTGTGTAATACCTTATTCTGCCCAGGGCTGTGGAGTTGGAGTCAGGGCAATTTTGGGCACCCGGAGTCGGAATCGTTGATTTCATAAACTGAGGAGTCGAAGTCAGGAATCGGAGTCGGATAATTTTTGTAAAAAATCCACAGCCCTGTTAAGTATTAGACTTAGGAGTCAGAGTCAAGGCCATTTTGGGTACCCAGAGTCGGAGTCGTGGTTCCATTAACTGAGGAGTCGGAAGATAAGATTTTTGTACCGACTCCACAGCCCTGATTCTGCCTAGTGGTTTTCTACCCCTATGATTTTATTTACCTCAGCCAGCCAAGTGGTTCACATTGCCTTGTACAAATCTTAAACTTAAATGCACCAGGCACTGCACCGGTGTGGTGAAATTTTTTGCAACTTTATCAGATTTTGCAACCGGTTGCACTTATTTATAGATATAGCTATCAGAAAGTGCAACCTAGCCATTGACTTTAACCTATCTGTATCAGTAAATGCAACCCAACCAAACCCTATTCTCACACAGAACCCTCCCCTCTTGCTCAACTAATAACCCCCCCCCCCCCCCGGAGGGAACAATCCCCCCTCTTGCTCAACTAATAACCCCCCCTGGAGGGAACAATCCCCCCTCTTGCTCAACTAATAACCCCCCCCCCCAGGGATCAATCCCCCCTCTTGCTCAACTAATAACCCCTCCTGGAGGGAACAATCCCCCCTGTTGCTCAACTAATAACCCCCCCTGGAGGGAACAATCCCCCCTCTTCCTCAACTAATAACCCCCCACCCCCCGAGGAAACAATCCCCCCTCTTGCTCAACTAATAACCCCCCCCTGGAGGGAACAATCCCCCTTCTAGCTGAATGGGATCTGTGGTTGCAAAAAATTACAGGCGTGTTAACAGAGAGGAGTCACGCCTACACAGTCATACACTGTCCTCTATGGCAAGTTGCAAAATATGATAGGTAGCAAAAATTTTCACTACACCGGTTTACAGACGAAATAACCTACCCATCGAATCAGCCAATCATTAAATGAGAGGCAGCTTGGAGAGACATCTCCCCCCTGGCCAGTCCGCACCTGGTTACATGAAATAATATCATATCCACTTAAATAATCATGCAGGAAGGACTAGCTCGCTCGCACTCAGCTGTAGCTCAGCTTACCGTCTTTAGTGAATCCTCCGCCATCACTGTCAGCAGGCTTAGTATGTTTCCAAGGCAACTGATTACAGATCATTTCCGGTGTGTGCGCCTGTAGATTGAATCCTCCAGGAACTGAGCTCTGCAATTATCCAGCAGCACGTCACAGCAAAGCTGCTCCTGACGTTACTGATTCCCCCCACCCCACAGAGACTAGTACATACTATGCTTCTACAGCAGGCATGGACTGGCTAGGGGGGAAGGAGGGAGATTTCCCCCCAGGCCACCTCTCATGTAATGATTTGGTGCATTCAGGTTTTTTTATATGGCAATGTAAACCACTTGGCTGGCTGAGGGAAATGAAAGCAATACAGAGCAATTAGAGGGCAAGCTGGTTATGTACACAGCATGTCATGATGCAGATCAGATGCTTGCCTCCTGCAGGGTCTATAGAAAAAACTCTGTCTGCTCTTTCACAATTGTAAATACAGCATGTGGAAAGCTAGATAAGTTATTACACTGGTTGAAAAGTTTAATTTAGACAGTCCCTAGACTTCAAGAGGGCTGCTTGCAGCCTTGTGTAAGAGATTGGCAGGGACAGGAGTCACAGTACAGGTAATGTACATTTGATGTGGGACTGCAATACAGATAAACTCTCTGCTCTGACTGTCTCAGGCTATTTTGAGTTTCTATCATCTTTTCTCAGTCATTCACTTTTATTCCACCCTTCTAGTGCTGGGTGTCTGTGTCGTCTTTTCATACAGGAAAGCTAAATAGAAGTGCAATCCTGGTGAGGCAAATATATTCTTACTCTCTTTCAGCTTTTCCCCACTTTCTTTGGAAAGTGAAATGGTTAAAGGCTCTGCCCAGGGGCATAGCAATAGCCATAGCAGCTGCTATGGGGCCCTGGAGCAGAGGGGGCCCAGGTGGTACTGCATGTATAAACTATTAACTTTCCTGTGTACCTCCACCTGTCTTTGTCTCAGTGCCCATTGGCTATATGCAGTCTACATTGCATGAGAATGTAAATTGTTCAATTAACTTATCCATGGGGTAGAGGTAGGTGGCATTGCTCAAGAGTGCCTCCATCTGAGGGCCCCATGAAAGTTTTGCTATGGGGCCCCATAATCTCTAACTATGCCACTGGCTTTGACACAGGAGACCTGGGTTCAAATCTCTGCTTTTACTATTTAGTAAGGAGTCTTTGGGCTAGACTCCCTAACACTGCTACTGCCTATAGAGCTCGCCCTAGTGGCTGCAGCTCAAGCACTTTGAGTCCACCAGGAGAAAAGTGCTATATAAATGTTCTGTGTCTTGTTTCTTCATGGTCTCGCACTTTTCTTTTTTTCTTCCCTCTGTCACTCTACTTTGTTCCCCCATCTTACACTCATAATTTAATCACTTCAATCTTGTTATTCGTAACAATTAGTATTAGTAAAGCTGGCCATATATGCACTGATTTTTACCGACAGATTCTTTCACTGTGATAGGATCTGCTGATTATCAACCAGCCACAACAATCCTAATTTCAATCGATCCTTGACAAAAATGTATGAAAATTACTATCAAATAGTAAATTTCAGTCGATTAGACACAGCAGTGTAGTAGTGGTAAATTGGCGGCCCATAGCATTGCACTGTATTGAGCAGTGCAATGCTGCAGTTCTATAGATTTCATGGTGAAAGCTATTAAAAATCTGTGTGCAGTGTATGGGGATAATCGATTCCTCTCTACTCAGATTAAAACTAGGGAGGGATGGATCTATGTGTATGGCAGACTTAAAACTTTCCCTCAGGGCTCGTTCCCACTATCGCGAATCTGCATGCGTCCAACGCATGCAGATCCGCACATGTAATGCAAGTGGATGGGCCTGTTTCCACTGTAGCGTTGTTGAGGTGCGTTTTTTTCAGCGGTAAAAAAACGCACAAAAGAGCCAACGATTTCGCCTGCGTCGGGAATCCGTGCGAATCGCCGCTAATGTATTTAATAGTAAAAACGCATGCGTTTGTTACATGCGTTTTTACCCGCGATTTCGCGTGCGATTTCGCACCTTTTTTAATTTTATTTTGCCCTGGCAGTGTCATGGTTAATTTCGCATGGCACCCTGCCATGCGAAATCGCATGCGAAATCGCGGGTAAAAACGCATGCGGAAACGCATCCGCATGCGTTTTTACAAGCGTCGGAATGCGGCCGAAATCGCGTCGCAACAGTGGGAACGAGCCCTTAAAGTGTACCAGAGCTGAAGTAAATAAAAACTGTTTTTTTACATACCTGGGGCTTCCTGCAGCCCCATCTGCTCGGATCGCTCCCACGCTGCTGTCCTCCGTTATCTGCAGCAGCTGCTGGAGAGATACGCAAAGAGCGCACTTCTTTTACGTTAGACTGGCCGTGACTGACAGAAGTGACGGGACCTGGTAACGGAGCTGCAGACAACGGAGGAGGGAGGACGACTCCATGTTAGGTACTTTTAACTGGGAAGGAGTTAAATTAGAAACTTACCTAAAGAGAGGGAAGCCTCAGGATGCTATTGAGGCTTCCCTCGGTGCTCTGATGTCCCCCGTAACTGAGGGCGGTTCCCCGGAAGATTAGTAAGGCCAGAAACCCAATAGGAGCGATTTTCTGAGCGCTTTGCGATTTGAAGACTCTTGCTAATGTAATGCTATGTGTGTGGTGTACATTTGAAATCGGCGCCGGTAGACTTGGGCACAGAATACAGCCGGTATATGGCTGATCCTGCTTCTGCACAAGTGCGGCCCGTATTAATTACTATTCCCCCTCCAGGCCGCCATGGATAGTAGGGGAATTAAATAATTTGGCTTCCAGCGATTGCTGGAGGCCGAATTATTGTGTTTTTTTAAGCAACTTCAGCTCCGTTTTCTGACGGAGCCGACGTTACTCACTGAGCGCCGCTATAGACTGATTCCCATTACAGTCTATGGCGGCGCTGGCTGCGCCCAAATCTAGCAGCGCTGAAAAGCACTGCTCCAATGTCTGTGATCCCACTTGAGCGATGTGATTTTATAAAAATCCCCCAGAGCATTGCATTAGCAAGAGCTTTTTCAAATCACTAGTGATTAGAAAAAGCTCCTAGTGGGTTTCTGGCCTGACAAGGCTGTGCCGCTAATCATATCATGGCCGTGCAGCTCCTCTTCCTGTAGAGTTGCCGTGCCATAGCCGACTGAGCCTGCCTGCGCAGTAAACCAGAGCCGCGGCACGATGGAAACCCCTGTCCGTTGTTCCTCCATATGTATTAAATGTGGCCCTTGATGCATGTTTATTTATACTTCACCTGTCACACTGTCCCTCAAGTGTGCTTGTTTTATTTCTGCTTTAGCGCCCCACGTGACTACCGGCATATAGCAAGTGGGGCACGTGTCTGACATAATTTGGGCTGGGGCTGCCATGGAAACAGGCCTCTAGTTTGTGTTTTCCCCCCAGGCCAAAAGGTCCCAGTCCTCCCCTGTTGCACTATAGGGATGATTGAGAGGAAATAATTTGGTACTTGACGGTTGTTGGTACTATGTACATATCATTAGCGTTTGGCCATCAGTAAGAATATCTGTGTGTCATTGATAGCCCATTGTTAATATTACAGTATGTGCAAATCATTGCTTCGGTTGTATTACCTGCATGGCTGCTTGTTATTGGATTTTGAGTGAAGATAGAACATATTTGTACCAAAAAAAGGATTAACCGCTATCAGATTAGCGTGGTTGAAATCTATGTCCTTCTTGTGGTTGCGTGGTGCTGACAGGACATATATTTTAAAGACTGTCACCGCGCAGTCCCACCGCTTGTGCTTCTGTCCCATTGCCGCAACTCAATCGCAGTGCCGTCTTTATGACGGTAGAGCTGTGTGAATAGGCCAGGAGCCGATTCCATTGGCTCCTGACCCTGTCATCACTGTAAACTAATCCCATTGGCTTACATTGATGGACAGTGTCAGGAACCAATGAAAGTGGCTCCCGACAGCACTATGCCATTATAGGGATGGTAGGGCGTTGGGAGTGACTGGTCTGTTCAGCGATTCATCGGTAAGCGATGTTTTGCTGTACCAGCAGTCTCTGGTCCTTAAGGGGGCAGAGACTGCTAGTACGGAAGTAGTTAATATGTTACTATGTATTTTCATTTTTTTTTCTACAAATTATATATAATTTTCTTTAGGAGGTATTGTGACACTGTGGCATGAGTGTTTGTGTCCCAGTAATATATGAAACATAATGGGTATCATTCATAAAGCATTTCCGCATGCGGAAATGCTAAAAACAGCTGACTTTACCGACCACTCGGCAAAGTCAGCATTCATAAAGGCTCTTTCCGCATGAAAAAAAGACATACCGAGCAGAGTGATAAATCACCGCCTTGTGCGGTGATTATCGGAACAAATGTAGCAAAATGTTAATTCATAAAGAATACCGCCAGCGGTGTCAGGTCGGAAAGTCCCGCTCCCTCTGATGTGGCGATACCAATGTAAGTGAATGGAGACACACAGACCTCCCAGGCAGCTGCAGCAGAGCGGAACACGGAGAAATGTATCAACTCGGCAGCTTCCGTGTCTCCGCCTGCCTACCGCCAGCCTACCGCCTGCCTAGTTCGGGGAATCTCCGCACTGCCACCGCACCTACACACTTCTTTATGAATGCCTACGCAGAAGTCTTAATTACCGGTTGCGGAGAAGAACGGTGTTTTCCCGCACTACCGACAGCCTATTTATGAATGATACCCATTGTCTGGGTTTGGAAAGTGGGGCACATTTATATGATGGCTACATCATGTAACCTTTATGGCCCCCATTTCCACTGGAAGTTGAACAGTGTGCTCAGCAAGTAGCTTCCAGGCAGCAGCAAGCAGCGTTGAGAGTTTGAGAGACATTTCACTGCCTGTGCAAATTAGCCCTTAATCACACACTTTTAAGTTTTGACCAGCATACTTTATGCTCAGCACATATTTTCCCATGGCAGTCCATTTTCCCCCCATAGCATGATACAATAGGCCACACCCCTTTATGGAATACCTCCAAATCACTCCCACCATCTGATAGTAAGATTGAAACCTAAGACGACAGTTGCTCTTAACCCTCCTGACGGTCAATTAAAACCGCCAGGGGGCAGCGCAGCACTATTTTTAAAATGTATTTATTTATTTATTTATTTAATCATGTAGCTAGCCTAGCGCTAGCTATATGACAGCTGCTGTGCAGCGGCATCCCCTCACCCTCTTCAATCGCCTCCGGCGATCAAGCCAGTCCGGAAATCCCGTTCTGAACGGGATTTCCATTAGGGCTTCCCATGTCGCCATGGCAACGGGCGGGATGACGTCACCGACGTCGTGACGTCAAAGGGAGTCCCGATCCACCCCTCAACGCTGCCTGGCACTGATTGGCCAGGCAGCGCATGGGGTCTGGGGGGGGGGGGGGGACGCGGCAGGTAGCGGGGAATCGGAGCAGCGGCGATCGGGCAGTACACGCAGCTAGCAAAGTGCTAGCTGCGTGTACCAAAAAAAAAAAATTATGCACATCGCCAAGCAGGGCCTGAGAAATCCTCCTGCACGGCATAGCCCGAGCTCAGCTCGGGCTTACCGCCAGGAAGGTTGAAGGACAACTGACGTGAGAGGGATATGGAGGCTGATATATTTATTTCCTTTTAAGCAATACCAGTTGCCTGGCAGTCCTGCTGATCCTCTGCCTCTAATACTTTTAGCCATAGACCCTGATCAAGAATATGCAGATCAGGTGTTTTACAGGGCTGGATTTAAAGCTCAGGAGCCTATAGGCACAGAAATTATGGTGCCATAATCCCCACCCATCAGTACAGGCCACACCCCCACATCACACCCCCTTTTGCGCAAGGTAACATAGATATTACTAAAGACTGAGGGGGAGATTTATCAAAGCATTACCGACAGTTTTTTCTTCTAAAACTGTTCTAACCAGCAGAAGAGCAGTTCTGTTTGATAGTAAGAACCTTTAAAAAGCCTGTGTAATAGCAGCAGTTTAGCGTGGATTTCTAGAGCTGCACTACAGTTAAGAAAAGTGCAAGTCCATTCTTTAACTGCTGCAGATAAGAAGTGCTCATTAGCAGTTCTACAGATAGTGGAGGCTAGATGTGATTTGTGGAGGGCTCCTCCCCCCTCACTCAGAGCTTGCTGACAGCAGGTGTGTTGGTTACCTCAGCAACAGCAATTCCCCTCACACATTGCACTGCCTGAGAGACCTTCCTAACTCCTATTCCTTACAGTTTAAGAAAGAATCTGCACTAGCTAGTGATTTCTGAGACAGTTCTGGATGTTTGAGACAGTTCTGCACGGATTTCTAAAAACCTACAAATATTTTGTCTTAGACACTCTTGATAAATCTGGCCCAGATAGTAGAAATAGCTGCAGGTGCACTCAGATCTGACTCCATGAGGGGGGGGGGGGGGAGGGGTGCTGTCTAGCACCAGTACCGGTGCAGAAGAGCAGCTGACAGGCAGTCGTTTCACTGCCTATCCGCTGCCAGTCTGAAAGAGGCCTTATTGGAGGAAAGGTCACCATAAACCAAAGATCATTTCAGCTGAGAAAAATTAAAACCACATGTCACATACCTCCAGATAAAAGAATCAAGTAGTTACATGCCATCAGATAATTCATCAAGTAGTCATGTGTCGCCCAATAAAAATAAAGTTGTCACAATTATCCAGATAAAATAATTAAGTAGCCAGGTGCCTCACAATAAAACAAATTAAATAGGCAGGTGCATCAAGATAAAACGAAGTCCACCCTGCATAAAAAAATTAAGTAGCCATGTCCCCCAGATAAAAGAATTAAGTAGCCATGTGCACATATATGTGCAGTATAAGGTAGGAATTTGTAGCTCTTGATAAGAGGTATCCATAACTGTCCCCCAATTGCTGGCTGCAGGGTGCTTGCTGGGGGCTGTGTGCAGGGAGCTGCCTGGGGCATGGTGCAGGCTGGAATAGGGTGCTGCCTGAGGCAGAGTGTTGGCTGACTGGAACCGGGAACTGGTTTGCTGGGAAAGGGTGCTGGCTGGCTAGGGTGCTAGTTTGCTGGAGCAGGGTGCTTGTTTGCTGGGGCAGGCTGCTGCACTGCTGTGTGGCTTGGGCAGGGTGCTCGCTTGCTGGGGCAGGGTGCTCGCTTACTGAGGCACGGTGCTTGCTTGGTGGGGCAGGGTGCTGCACAGCTGTATGGCTTGAGCAGGGTGCTCGCTTACTGAGGCACGGTGCTTGCTTGGTGGGGCAGGGTGCTGCACTGCTGTGTGGCTTGGGCAGGGTGCTCGCTTGCTGGGGCAGGGTGCTGTGTGGCTTTGGACAGAGTGCTCGCTAGGTGCCATTACACAGACCTCGGATCATGGGCGATCAGCACCGCCTCCGCTCCCTTTTCAATGAAGTATCAGGCCTCCAATCAGCATGACAGCAGAGATAGAGGACGCATGCTACTTTCGCCCGTCGTACTCCTAATGCGGAAGTGACTGAGTACGCCAGGCTCGAGTAGCACGTGTACTTCTATGCCTCCGCTGTCCAACTGTTTGGAGAATAATGGCTGTGGTAACAGGCTAAGAGAATTGATTTTTCTGAAAATGCTCTAAAACTGATATAGCTTCTGCGTCTTTTTCTTCTTTCTTAAAAAAACCGCAGCATGTCCTGTCTGATGCTGGGAATACACGGTTCGTTTCTGCCGCAGATAGATGGCTTGATAGATAATTTCCTACATGTTCGATCGTCTTACCACTCGATTTCTCATAGAAGTGAATAGAAAAAGATAAGAGAAAAAAAAAAAGAGAATCGAGCGGCAGAAACGCATCATGTATTCCCAGCATAAGTCCAACCGCACCCAGATATGACTCCACAAGGAAGCTGCCTAAGGCGCTCGTTACCACTGTTGCACCATAGAAGTTCTGTCTTTACAATATTTTGTAGGTTCTCAATGAATGTTATTAAATACAAATTGGGACTGATTTATTCTATATCGGTGCAATGAAAATGGAGGCTACAGTAAAATAGTAAGCTTAAGTGACCCATTAACAATTTATTAAATAAACGATTTTCACAGATTGTTCTGAGAAATTAATTCACTTTTGCTTTTGACTTCTTTGCAGTTGAATTAACAAAGTGCTCATATTGGCCGTGAGTTTTCTCCGTAACAAACCATTTTTAATCTTCTCTGTAAAATAACTTTTCAGCACTTGAAAACTGAAAAGTACCAAAAAGTAGGTGAAGAATTACTATCAAAATGAGTTTTGGAGTCTATTGGAGGCTTACTGTGGCGGTTGTGGTTTGTCCGTGCTTAAAGTAAACCAGAGACGAAGTATCCTCATGTATTTTACCATATACATCAGTGGGAACATTAGAGAAAGCACCTAACCTGCTCTCTGTTTCTTCCTTCACTGCTCAGCCTGCTTGTTTATCAGCCCTGATAAAATCCCCGACTGAGCATTCTGTCTGGCTTTGCTCAGGAATCATTATAGCTGAGTCTGTCTTCTCTGATGGAATGGGGTAGGGGTGTTGCAGCACCCTATAAAGAAAAGCACAGGAGACAAAAAGACGGGAGCCCAGTAGTGCAGTATGTCAAAGAAGGATGTGGATAATAATAAGGTAAAGAATGCTACTCACAAAGGAGGGTTGCAAGGAGAAACCAACCACAGAAAGCAGGTGGATATTATGAACCCAACTCCACTCGGGGTGGTCAGATGTGGTTGCTCTCTTGAAAAAAAAAAAGGAGACAGATGCCCACCGTGGCGGCAACCACGGGAGTTCCGTCACCACCCCTCAGACAGGTTATGTAGGGGGGGGGGGGGTGTACTATGCACATTAGGAGGGAAAAGAGGCGCCCTGGGTGTATAAAAGCATCTAAATACAGGCTCCCTATGCTGACTGATTTATCATTTGGCACTGTTATTGGCCTGAGGAAACGCGTTGCCTGTGCTAAATAAAAATCTTTTGTAATTTACAAAGATTTTGTCATTGAGGTAAGACACCTCGTTATCCTTTACTTTTTCAAACTGTTTTCCCTCCTAATGTCTTTTCTGATGTCTTTTAAAGCCCAAGCCTGCCTCCTTCTGGCTCTGCTAAAATGACTCAGCTATAATGATTCCTGAGCAAAGCCAGACTGAATGCTCAGTCGGGGATTTTATCAGGGCTCATATGCAAGCTGAGTAGTGAAGAATGAAACAGAGAGCTGGGTAGGTGTTTTCTCTAATATTCCCACTGATTTATATGGTAAAATACATGAGGGTGTGTCGTCTCTGGTTCACTTTAAGTATGTACGGATGCACCTATGGTCATCAGCTTAGTGTGGGCAGCACAGTTGTGGGTGTGTGGCTTAGTATTGGAGGCGCTTACTGTAGCAGTTAAGCTGTGCGTGTGCATCTGCGTATACATAAGTATGCATGGATCTTTCCTGTGAGCGATGGTAAAGTGTGGGCCGTTGCTCAGTGCAGCAGAGATCCATTTGCAAATCCAAGGTTTTCCTGATTGTATATAAATAGAGGTTCATATTTGGCATGATTTTTTTTTTTTTTTTATAATCTGTAAACTGTGGTTTACCTTGAGCAAAACGTTACATGGATTTAAAATTAAAATGCGACTTTACCCCACTGTTGCATTGCAATCTTGTTTTTACAAAATGTGCAATGCAACACCCTAGTGTGAGGGCTCAAACCCACTAGCAGCCTTTTCTAAGCGCTAGTGACTTGAAAAAGCTCTTGCTAATGCAATGCTATGGGGGATTTTTATAAAATGACATCACTGTAGTGGGATCACACCCATAGCATTACATTAGCAAGAGCTTTTCAAATTACAAAGCGCTCAGAAAAGCACTCCAAGTGGGTTTCGGGCCTGAAACTAACACAATCTATTTCATTTGCAGGCTTGATATGAGTGAGATTCTTGCCTATGGAGGCTGCTCCTTTGGCGTATGTATTTGTCTGCGATTAAACGAAGGTTTTTTTTTTTCAGTTGGCAGAGAAACTTAATTAGGAATCGCATGAGTTGTGCAGAAAAGTAGTGCTGGCAGTATCTTTATTTAAACGCTATGAAAATGAATCGCAGATGTTTCTTAAAAATTCCCCATAGAAAAGCATTATTTGCATTTTCATATTGCAGCAAAAATACCAGCGATTTCATCAAGTGTGACCCCTGTCATCAGCTTCCCTCTGTGACAGGCTGCAGTTGGGAGGTTTGCGTTATTCCTTGGGAAATCTGGGGCATATTTCACATATATATGTAGACATTCAATAGTGCTTGCTAGCTTATTAGTTTGCAGAAAATACTTATCTGTATAAGCCAAAGGATTTCTGAATATGCATGCAGAGTACATAGTGGTTAATAACATCTAAGGGTACCCAAACAATCAACTTTTTTCATTTAATGGATTAATGTTAATTTCAATAAAAACATTAATTCAAACAATGTCAAGAACTATGCCCTTTTTCTATTGCACATTGAACAGAAAAGCTATTCCTTCCTCACTGGACAGGACCGGCAGAGACGGTACACAAGCAATATATGGAGGCTATTGACTGTGCTCAAGGATCTACCACAAATCTGACGGCTGGATCACACTGCATGAGCTTTTTAACCTCTTGAGGACCGCAGTGCTAAACCCCTCTAGTGACCAGGCCATTTTTAGTCAAATAGGCCACTGCAGCTTTAAGGCCAAGCTGCAGGGCCGCACAACACAGCACACAAGTGATTCCCCCCACCAACAGAGCTTTCGGTTGGTGGGGTCTGATCACCCCCAGTTTATTTTTTAATAAATATTTGTTATATTTTTTTCATTATTTTTGCCTATTTTCTTTTTAACAATCCCTCCCTCCTCCCAGCCGGCCAATCGTGGCGATCGGCTGTCATAGGCTTCTGCCTATGAGAGCCGATCGCTCTCTTGTCCCCCAGGGGGACAGCCGTGTCACAGCCGATCGCAGCGCTGTACATGTAAATAGACGGCGATCACGCCGTCTAACAGTCTCCTGAGTGGCAATTGCCGCTCGGAGACTGAAGGCGGGGCAGAGCTCCGCCCCCCAAGCAGGAGATGCGCGTGCAGCCTGCGTGCAATCTCCTGCATTAGCTGGCCCCAGGACTTTACGCCGATCGGTGCGGTCGGCAGGAGGTTAAGGCCCCGTTCACACTGCACGCGTTTCCAGCCGCGTTTTGGAAACGCGTGCAGGTGGCCGACACGCACGACAGACATTGCATAGAGTGCAATGCCGGATGTTCACACTGCATGCGTTCCCGACCTGTGCGGTCCGGGAACGCATGCTGCACGCATTTTTTGTAAAAACGCGTGGCTGTCCCATTCACTTTTCAGTGATGGGATCAGCCACGCAACGCACACAAACGCGGATGGCGTGCGTTCGCATGCGTTGCGTTCCGCATGCGTGGCCATCCGCGTTTGTGATGTGAACGGGGCCTAAGCACTAGTGATTTTAAAAGCTGTTGCTAATGCAATGCTATGGGGGATTTGTTCAAAATCACATTGCTCCAGTGAGAACACACGCACATAGGATAACATTAACAAGAGCTTTTAAAATCATAAAGTGCTCAGAAAAGCTCTTGCAGTGTGCAGCAGCCCTAATAGTGTACAGCCAAATTAAAACGTTTTGTGCTTTTGGAAGCCAGGGGCTACCAGCGTGCTACACGAAAGAAGCTATTATAGATATTTATGCTCTTCCCGTGTCTGTGTGGGTTTTCTCCCACATCCCAAAAGAATACAGATAAGTTCTTTGACTTCCCCTAAAAAATTGGCCCTAGACCAGGGTGGGCAAACTACAATCCCACACCTGGCCCGTTTGGCCTTTTCTTCAGCTTACTGATGCATTGCATATTTAGTGCCTCCTCTCCTCTTTGGTGGGAGGACCTTAACCCGGACATGTGATTGTGTGCATCTGCAGCCCACTGCTCTTATATGCTTGGTACACACTATACAGTTTCCCGTCAGATCGACAGGTCCAAGCGATTATTTCCGACAGGTCTGATCTTGATTTTGACTCAACGGAAAATTGCCAGGCATTAGCAGCATTGTATGGGCGTCCTGACTAGAGATGGCCCGAACTGTTCCTGGTGAATTTCGGTGGTTCGCGTTCGCGGAGAACTGCAAACTTTTCCGGAAGTTCGGTTCGCCCCCATAGTGCATCATTAGGCTCAACTTTGACCCTCTACACCACAGTCAGCAGGCACATTGTAGCCAATCAGGCTGCACTCCCTCCTGGAGCCCCACCCCCCCTGTAAAAGGCAGACAGCGTCAGGCATTGGACTCACTCGTGTGCCTGGAGTCTGACTCTGCAATGATTTGAGAAAGAAGGGTCGAAACGCCTGTGCGTCATCAACTTGCAGACCTGTTTTTATCATGTTTGTACTATGAGTTATAAAGAAATTTGAAGATTGGATGGTGATTGCTTAAGTTTCCTTGTGACTCCAGGGGTGATCCCTGCACATCAAAATCTGTTGGTGCAACAACATTGGTTAATCTGCAGTAATTAGAGAAGGAAGAGCTGCTGTGCAGAGACCTATAGGGAAAGCTTAGTTAGGCTCTTGTAGGCTTCTTAGCTTGCTCCTTGCTGATTCTTATTGCTAAAAAAGCACCCCTCAACAGCTCTTTTGAGAGCTAATCTTGTTCTTGTGATTTTTTTTTTGTGTGTCCCACAGACACTTGTGTTGCATAGACAGCCTTGGTAATTCCTACTGTGTGCCACTGCCAGGCCCTGCACATTCAGTGACTACCTGTGTGTGTGACAGGTGCACATTGTAATACCCATCACTGCATATACCTACCTGTTCACTTCAGTGCACCCACTGACCTACGTCAGCGCACGCAGTGTCACTGTGCCTGTCCGGTACCTGTCTGTGTGACAGGTGCACATTATAATACCCATCACTGCATATACCTACCTGTTGTTCACAGTGCACCCACTTACCTACGTGAGCGCACGCAGTGTCACTGTGCCTGTCTGGTACTTGTCTGTGTGTGACAGGTGCACTTTGTAACACCTATCACTACATATACCTACGTGTTGTGTTCAGTGCACCCACCTACCTACGTGAGTGCACGCAGTGTGATATACCACTCCGTGCATACCTGTTAACTTCACCTGTGTGACTGCATATTGTATTAGTAAAGTCAGTGCATACCTTTTACTTCATCCCCCGAAATATGGACAAAACAAAAAGGCAGAGGCAGGCCACCTGGCAGGTCTGTTCGAGGTCGCGCTGTCGTTATTTCGTGCGGCCCTTGACCAAAGTACAGTGTTCAGAAGAAGGCACGTGTCACCCCTAAATATTGTCTGTAACCTAAATTAATGTCCAGCGCTGCGTAATATTTTGGCGCTTTATAAATACAACAAATAAATAAATAAAATCAACCTCCAATATTATATATTACACAAATCTGATTCATTATAGTACACACACTTAATGAGACCTTAAAACAAGACCATATAAAATATAACTTTTATTCCATTAGATTAAAAATTTTTTTTATATATATTGCCGTTGTTCATGATCAAATTCAGACATTAACCTAGTTGGGAAGTCTACGTTTGACCCATATATATAGGAAAGGGCTCAACAATATTTTGTAGTAAGCTCTTATCTATCCCAATACTAGGCACTGACAGTATATGTGCTAAGTAACTTTCTAAATAGAAAAAACCTCCCTCCACCTAAACCGACATGTTTCGGCTCCTTAAAAAAGAGCCATCGTCAGGGTTATGAAGAATAAAGTGCTCAGGGTGCAAGATGCATAATAGAAAAGTATACAAAGCTATTTACAAAGATACAATCATGAAAAACAAAAAATAGGAGCTGTGCTCCCTAGCAAGGTCAGCAATCAACTGAGGCTGCCTCCCAGCCTTCCTTATATACCCATAGGAATGGGTGGGGTCCAATAAGTTAGACCTCCCATCGTAAAGTTGCCATCCTATTGGTTACTTTGATTGTCACTCAGTAAATCTCTATAGGTATTGGTCGGTTCAGCTTGTGGCATTACTTTCCATATAATTTCAAAGTGAGTCTTAAGTGGGTTTCTAAGTATTTAAAAACGAATAAATATGCATGTTTATACCTATCTATTCAACCATAGAGAAATAACTCACCCAAGATGCCTATAAAGGGTAGAACGCTTCAAGCGGCGATATTTCCCATAGACTAACATTGTAAGTCAGTGATTGGGCGAGAGGAGAGCATGTGACCTGACGTCACAGGCCCTCTCCGTATGGCCGTCTCTCAGAGTGTATCAGATCTTTTCTTATCAGTCTCCTCATTGGATCGATGGAGACATGTGACCACCTCATCGAACCAGCTCCTCTCTCATACGCGGCGTCATGCCGCTAGTATACGAGGACACATTAAGGGGGTGGGAGCGAGTGGTCTGCCGTAGAGGACGCTGTTGCCATGGCAACACTCCGTTTTGTGTTTACAAATAAAACTGAGATTCAAAGCGGACCAGATGCCCATATTTCTCCATAGTTACATCCCAAGAAACCCGGTACCATGAATTATCTCACAGAAAAAATTCTGCATATTGCGTATAGGGGTAAAGGAGGCCTTAGATATTAATACACAAGAGTTCTTAATTTAGAGGAAATTTGCCACTAAATATTGCTTATAATATAAAAAGATATGGACACTGGTAAGTATTCGGGGGTTATTGCATAGCCCAAAGCTTAGTTAGACAGAAGGTAGGAAGCAACACCCATCCGGAATAATGAAATAATCCACTTTCAGAGGGAAATATGTAAATTATATACACCTAAACCAACATACTATGGTAAATATCAGAAAGGCATTTCGTAGGTCCTACAGTGGCATATCTTAAAATGATTATATAAGGGAGAACTCTAAAGGAAGGGAGGCCAGACAGCTATACTCATCAATATTTAATATATACAATGAGGAGAAACCCCAACTATAAGCATATCAAAAGATATATAACCTGTATTAGGATGTTAAAACTATACAGAGATAGAAAATACATGGTTCAGGGTACCTTTGTTGTGGCCAATAAAATTGAAAAAATCCACATGACCATAGCAGACATAGGTTTATTTACACATATAGATATAAATACATGTCTAATAAGATAGGGTAAATAATGAATACATAAGATAGTACTTTTAAAGCACAAATCGCCAAAATACTGCAAACCTCACAGCTCAAATAAAGGGGGTGTATGTAAACCCCTCATTCAGACCCCTAGGGCTCATGGTTCCTAAGCGATAGATCCACTTTGCCTCCAGTTGACGCAACTTTAAATCCAAATTACCCCCTCTGGGGCCCAGTTTCCACTGTTGCAAGACGAAGAATTTTACACATCTCTCATCCCCACCATGTACCTCTCTAAAGTGTCTTGATACAGGAGTGTCTTTTGGGTTTCTAATATTACCCAGGTGTTCTAAGATTCTCTGCTTTACTTGTCTCGTAGTTTCACCCACATATAGGAGGGGGCATGGGCATTCAATCCCATATATCACCCCTTCAGTCTCACAGTTGAAGAAATCCAAGATCTGGTAAGATCTACCATCCTTAGGGGCTGTGAATTCCTTTTTAAGGAGCCGAAACATGTCGGTTTAGGTGGAGGGAGGTTTTTTCTATTTAGAAAGTTACTTAGCACATATACTGTCAGTGCCTAGTATTGGGATAGATAAGAGCTTACTACAAAATATTGTTGAGCCCTTTCCTATATGTATGGGTCAAACGTAGACTTCCCAACTAGGTTAATGTCTGAATTTGATCATGAACAACGGCAATATATAAAAAAATTTTTAATCTAATGGAATAAAAGTTATATTTTATATGGTCTTGTTTTAAGGTCTCATTAAGTGTGTGTACTAACCTCCAATATTGTCAGGACGTACTTGACTATTTAACACAGAACACCTCATCTTTTTCAGCTTCCACACGGAAGCGTGACATATCGTCCTCCTCCTGCTCTGATTCTGGCACCCCACTTAACACTCAGTCGGCTTCCACCACCAAAGTACCATCACCCCAGGGCTCAGCGGTGTGGAATTTTTTTTGTGTGTCTGCCTCAGATGAGAGCAATGCCATCTGTACTCTCTGCCACCGAAAATTGAGCCGTGGAAAGAACAAGACCCGCGTAGGGACAACTACCTTACGAAGGCACATGATTACAATGCACAAACTGCAATGGGATGACCACCTGAGGAAAAGCAGCACACAAAAGCAAAGTCACACACCGCAGTGGAAGATACCAGGCCACAATTTTTTCTCAAAAAAGGCGATACCTAAACTGTACCGTGATGTTGAAAGGCAAGTGGTGACATCTCTGGCACAGAGCGTTGTGTCAAGGGTCCATCTGACCACGGATGCCTGGTCTGCAAAGCACACTCAGGCCTGCCCGAAGACTAAGTCAGTCCCCACACACAGCATCTCTGCCTGCACGCCGTGTGACTGCCTGCCCCAAGACTAAGTCGCTCCCCACACAGCATCTCTGCCCGCAGGCCGGTTGACTGCCTTCTCTGACACCACCAACAGGGTCCAGGACTCTAGGTGGATTCCTGAATTGCTATAATAATTTTTCTGGTGCATGTACATGCCTGCCTAATTTTTCTGGCTGCACTGCAGCAAGAAAACAAAAGGCACGTACATGTGCCAATTCCCCTTCATGATCATTACCCTGCCGTGGTGAAGGGGCTTGCGTATCACAATGAAGCAATGACCGTTGGCTATTTGAGTCTCGGGGGGAGCCGCCATCACCTGCACTCTCGTCATGGTGCACACCAGGCCGTCACTACACAAACAGCTGTTTGCGGTGCGTTACACAGTGAGTTTGGTGTGTCAGTGTGAAGCAGTACTCTAATTACACTCCCTGATTGATGTATACACATGCAAGATGTTTTAAAGCACTTTAGGCCTGCAATTTAGCATTCAATGTGATTTCTGCCCTTAAAACGCTGCTTTGCAGATTTTTCCCCAGGACTTTTGGCGTCTATGCCACTCATCCATGCAAAAACTCAGATGTTAGCCCCCTTGAAACAACTTTTCCATCACTTTTGTGGCCAGCATAAGTGTTTCTAGTCAAAGTTCACCTCCCCATTGAAGTTTATTTGCTGAAGTTCGTCAACCTAAAATCGGAGATTCGGGCCATCTCTAGTCCTAACAGGCAACATGTGGGGTTTTCAGGAACTGGATTTGGTAGTACACCACATCTGCACTGGAGAGATGACAGTAGAAGAGGATGTTGCAAACTGCAGGGGGCAATCTGTGGCCAAATATGCAGAATGGGCAAAACACTATCAACTGAATTGGCTGCTTGCACTGCCACTTTGAAACTGACTGTACTTCTAGGCCCTGGCTGAAGTTCCAACCCCTGCATATGTGCTTTTTCTCTAAGTGCACTTGTCATATTCTTCCCTGCAGAGACTTTAGTTATTTATTATCCATACTGGATTCATCTTGTCCAGACTGCCTCTCGCGCTTTATAACATCAGCCATATGCTTATGTGGTACAAGGATTGCTATTTGCATTAGTTGCTGGTAGGAAGCAGTACAAATACAGCTTGTAAAAGGTGCTCAAAGTTGTGAAATTTAAAAAAGGGCACCGGACATTTAGACACCACCATAGACTGTAATGTGAATATTCAGAGGGTAATTTGGGCTCTGGCAACATTTATGAAAAAACCAGTGCACTTCAGCCACCAGCAGTAGCAGGCAGCCAAATTGCATCCATGGCGGCCTGAAGAAAAATAGTAATTAACATACCACGGAAATTTACAATAGCAGGGTGAGCAGATTTACAGCTTCACCCTGCACCCAAATTTCTCAGCACTCTTTTTGCATGGATGCTGTGGGATTACTCCCATCATGCTGCCTATGTCCCATGAAATGCCTATAAAACAGGCTGTGCTGTCTTTCAGTTTGCGACACAGCAGTGAAGTCCTGCTTGACAATTAGCTGGAAATATTGCTCTCTGTCTCATACAAGCTTTATTGTCATTGGCCTTTGTAGTAGTTCCTTTTGAATGCATTGGGCTACCTAAACCGGGAAGGGGGCTGTTATACTAGGGCACACCTATCTCTGTAAATTGGGTAGGGGGTTACCAAGTACTAGGGCACATCCAGCAACCTAAACTGAGGAGGGAGGGAAGCTCATTGGCTACCTGAACTGGGGGTAGAACTAAAGTTAGGGGCAGGTTTGGCTTCCAGGGAGGAGCACTTTGGTAACACACTAGTCCAGTCCTACTTATATTTAAGCCTCTGTGGCCCAAAAATCAAAAACGTTGCTTACCCCTGCCCTAGACTATGATGGACATAGGTTTATGGCAGGGATTAGATTTTGAGGCCCTTTGAGGAACACGTAGTGACATGATCATATACTCTGAAGTGCTGCGGAATATGCCAGCCATATATGAATATTAAATTAAAGGTGTCTCTGGATATGCCACCATCTGAAGACTTTTCAGGTGTGTCTGCTCAGTTCCACCAAGCAAGTTACATGGAAAGTAACCAAGTCTCTGGGAACTTTTGCTGTCTTATAATTTAGGGGAAACCAAAATGGACATACCTGCTTGTGTGAAACTAGCACATATTAAAATTGTACCATTACCCAAGATTTTGACTAGTTAGGCATTAACACATTCATAACAAGATTTACCAGAAGCCCGAACAGCAGCTGATTTTGAGTTGTAATCTGAATTATTTAAAAAAAAATATATGAACAGAGAGAACAAATCAGTCCCTAGCTAAACACTAAAATTGATAGAAGGCAATAGAAAATTAGTACCTAAAAGGTTCAAAAGTGTGCCAAATAGTAATTTAATTAGAAAAAGCTGTTTCAAACAACCCATAGCAAAAGTTCAGATTAAAGACCATCCCAACAATGCTCAACTTCCCCTACTCTTAACAAAACATGCAAGAATTTTTTATTAACCTATACCAGGGGTTCTCAACCTGGGTGCTGCGGCACCCTGGTGCACCTCGGCTTCTTCGGTTTTTGTTTTTGCCGAGGAGTGCCTTGAAAAAATTTCAAAGCCACCAAGGGTTCCCTTATCCCAAAAAGTTTGGTAACCACTGCCCTATACACTAAATGCCATTATTGTGCCTCTTCCTGCGGGAGGCAAAATGCTACATCATTCTGTAATTTCTTCTCAACCTTCTCCACAGAAGACCCAAGGTCCAGATTAGCGGAAGAGCATGACCTTCACTCAATTAACTGTACAAGGCCAATAGAAAGATTTGGTTTATTTTGTAACCAGACCATTATTTAAAATGTTTGAGGTGTGGGTGTTATTCTAGTTTAAATCCTACTATATAAAGTGATATGTGCAGAGTTAAACTTGGGATCCAATTATTTGCCAAGTGGAGTATGAATTTACTAAAATTTTAAAAAATACTTGTACAATTTAGTGCTTTTTCTTAATAGATGGAAATCAAAATCTCTTTATGTAACTAAAAAAAAGGAGATATCAGTTTGCACATTATCTTCAGATCTGTGCAAAACTGTACGGGTCATGTTACAACTATCCCCATGCCTGTGGTATCCATCATAGGAGATTTACAAAAGTAGATAGAAATGGGAATAAACTTACTTGGAGGCTGCCTCGTAATCTCCTTGGTACAGATGGACACCAGCCAAATGATGGCTGCTCCATGATCTCCTTACTCTTGTAAGATGGGTAAAGCCTGCAGCAGTCATTAGGCATGAATGAAGTCTACCTATCCATCAATTAGCAAGTCTGTTAAAGTCTGGCCTGAGACAGCCATCTCTCAGCTCCAAGATTGCTTTGAGCATACAGACTGGAATAGATTTATTCATCAAACAGAACTTGAGACATGAACTTCCTCTTTGTTAATTACTGCATGGATAACGTCACTGTCAACAAAAGAATTACCATTTACCCAAATGAGAAACCATGGATGACCAGCAACATTAAACAACTAATTAGGAAAAGAAATACAGCCTTTAAATTAGGAGACACCAGCTTATTTTGTAACAAGAAATAACCTCAAGAAAAGCATAAAATATGCGAAACTTAAGGGACTTACAAGGCGAAGATGGTAAAAAAAAGTTAAATACCTATTCAGTTTTATGACCCTTAGGGGACGCCATCCACATTCCCCCTTCCATTCTGCCGCGTTTGTAATTAATTCCCAGGCTCATGGGGTTCCCGACCCGATCCCTCGGGTCGTCCTCAGCTGCCCCACTGAAGATGGCCGCCAGGTCCGGCCGCTGCAGCACAGTTCACAGCCGCAAGTGCGGCTGCACAGCTCTAAGTCCCCCTCCAGCTCCGACCTTATTACGGCAGTCTCGTGTGCTTTATGTACTCAAGACTGCCGGTAATGAGGTCGGAGCTGAAGGACTTAGAGCTGCGCAACCGCACTTGCAGCTGTGAGAACTGCGCGGCCGGACCTGGCAGCCATCTTCAGTGGGGCAGCTGAGGACGACCCGAGGGATCGAGTCAGGACCTCCACGAGCCTGGGTATTGCTTGACAAGCGCGGCAGAATAAAAGGGGGGATGCGGATGGCGTCCCCTAATGGTCATAAAACTGAATAGGTATTTAACATTTAACTTTTTTTACCATCTTCGCCTCGTAAGTCCTTTAAGTACAATCAAAGGATTGAGGAGGACTTTAACAATGACTCAAACTCAAGGCGGATGTGGCAAAGCATTCAAATATTCACGGATTACAAAAAGAAGAATGGCACACAATACACACTGCCCAATAACAACCATATCCTAGGGGAGGAACTTAAGAACTTCTTTGCTAGATTTGACAAAGACATCAGCCAGCCTCCAGTCAAATTGGGCTCACTACAGACTCACAGCCTTTAGTCCTTCACATACATGAGGTGCCACAGGCACTCACGAATATCAACACCAGGAAAACTGCAGGTCCTGATGGTGTGCAAGGATGGGTGCTCCAGGCCTGCGCTGGTCAACTAGCATAAATAATTACACAAATATTCAATCTGTCTCCTTGGGTGTAGTCCCCTCATACACCTAAAGGAGAAGTAAAGAGACACCAGGGCCCATATGCTGTTTAACCTTTTGCCGACCGCGTCACGCCGGTGGGCGTGGCCGCGGCGGCAGCCCCAGGACCGCCTAACGCCAATTGGCGTTAAGTCCTGGGGCTCTGTTTTGAATGAGATCGCGCGCACGCATCTCATTCTCGGAGGGCGGAGCTCCGCCCCCTCTTCAGTCTCCGAGCGGCTATTGCCGCTCGGGAGACTGTTAGACGGCGTAATCGCCGTTTAATTACCCGTACAGCGCTGCGATCAGCAGCAGCGCTGTACTGGGGACAGCCGTGTGACACGGCTGTCCCCTCCTGAGCCACGAAGGTGATCGGCTGTCATAGGCTGAAGCCTATGACAGCTAATCACAGGGATTGGCCGGCGGGGGGAGGGAGGGGGCTATACAAGAGAGGGGAAAAAAACTGTTTTTGTTTAAAAAAAACAAATAAAAACCAAGCACAAATAAACAAACAAACACTGGGGTGGGCAATCAGACCCCACCAACAGAGAGCTCTGTTGGTGGGGAGAAAAGGGGGGAGGAATCACTTGTGTGCTGTGTTTTGCGGTCCTGCAGCTTGGCCTTAAAGCTGCAGTGGCCAATTTGATGAAAATGTGCCTGGTCTTTAGGGGGGTTTAACACAGCAGTCCTCAAGAGGTTAAGCCACCAGAAAGCAAGAAAATACTCCAAATAATTTTGACAGTACTTTTTCACCTACTTTTTGGTACTTTTTAAGTTAAGTGCTGGAAAGTAATTTTAAATTGAAGATGAAAAATTATCTCCTAGGAGAAAACGTGAATTGCATATGGCCCCAAGAGTCCAATGGTTCAGGTATAGGGGGACAAAAGTATATATGATTATATACTCACAAAGCTGGGTTGCAGTTCCTGCAACCACCGTATAAGCCTGCAGGGATTGCACTGTTCCTGCTTGATGCTCCAGGTCCTGCCAGATACTGGATGATTGCACTCCTGTAGTTCAAAACACTTCCCAGAAAAACTGTAAAGGTATTACCTCCAAAGAGGTCTGACAAATAGAAGGGTGGGGTGGAGGCACCCAAAATATATGGGTGTTAAAACAATGTGTAAATGAGAGGTAATCACTTACATCTCCAGAAGATACAGACACTAGTTCAACAGGGAAAATATTTATTTAAAAAACTGACAATGCGTTTTGCAGATCATGGCCTGCTTCCTCAGGTCAATACAAAAAAAATGCCTTAGCAGCATAAGGAGTGTAGGCGCCCTCAAGCTGTCAGGTTAGGAAAACACAACATCCACAGTTACCCTGAGCACTGGCTTAACACAGCACTGTGTATTAAAGGGAAGGTTCAGGGAGGGGAGTGAAAAAATAAAAATCAATTTCCACTTACCTGGGGCTTCCTCCAGCCCGTGGCAGGCAGGAGGTGCACTCGCCGCCGCTCCGCAGGCTCCCGGTGGCCGACCCGACCTGGCCGGCTGCCAGGTCGGGCTCTTCTGCGCTCCAAGGCCCGGCACTTCTGCGTCCCACGCAGCCGCGCTGACGTCATCGGACGTCCGCCGGGCTGTACTGCGCAGGCGCAGTAGTTCTGCGCCTGCGCAGTAGAGCCTGGCGGACGTCCGATGACGTCAGCGCGGCTGCGTGGGACGCAGAAGTGCCGGGCCTTGGAGCGCAGAAGAGCCCGAACTGGCAGCCGGCCTGGCCAGGTCGAGTCGGCCGCCGGGAGCCTGCGGAGCGGCGGCGAGGGCACCTCCTGCCTGCCACGGGCTGGAGGAAGCCCCAGGTAAGTGGAAATTGATTTTTATTTTTTCACTCCCCTCCCAGAACCTTCCCTTTAAGTCCTCTCCCCTACAGTCTTTTCAGCCATGACTGCCAACCTATCCATAAATCAAACAATTGTTAAATGCAGATGATATAACTAACTGTCATTGGGCTTATATCAGACAATGAGGACGCTGCATACAGGGAAGAAGTTAGAAATCTGATTGCCTGGTGTGACATTAACAACCTGTTATTAAATACAAAAAAAGATCAAAAAAGTTATTCTAGACTTTAGGACCACCAAAAAGACCCATTACATACCTATAATTATCAATGCAAAGGCTGCGGAAAGAGTTTCCAGCTTCAAAGAGAAACTCCGACCAAGAATTGAACTTTATCCCAATCAGTAGCTAATACCCCCTTTTACATGAGAAATTATTCCTTTTCACAAACAGACCATCAGGGGGCGCTGTATGACTGATATTGTGGTAAAACCCCTCCCACAAAGAAGAACGCTAAGGAGGGCTAACCTTCCACAGAAGCTGCTGGTTAATGTATACAGATGCAATATAGAAAGCGTCTTCTCCAACTCCATGATGGCCTGATACAACAGCTGCACCAAGGTAGAGAAGCCTTGCAGTACGTTGAAAAAAACAGCAGGGGTCATTATCAGCACTAAACTACCATCACTTGAGCATGTACCAGTGTTGACAACTCATCCCTTTAAATATGGACACTATGAATTATACGTGTCTTGTGGCTAGTAAGATGCAGTTTTACACTAATTATGTGTGAGTAGCCCCAGAACCTGCATAACTTAGATGTGTCAGTATTTAAAGGGATGATTTGGCAACCCTGGCGTGTACATGTAATTAAGGCGGCAGGAAATTTGGGCACAGGGTAAAGCCATCCGGTTCATACAAAAGTCCCTGCGGCATTAAATGTACACTTATCCAAAAGTAAAATCCTGTGACTAGCAGTAGGTAATGAAAATCTGACAGATTTTGAACTAGCCCATCTCCTCGTAGGGGGAGTTTCAGGTATTTCTTTAGTTACAAAAGACTTTATTTCATTGCAGTTTCTCAGTCCAACTGCCAAAATAGTGTGCAAACGAGTACAGAGGATTGCTAACATTTTTGTATAGATCCATTTCAGGTAGTGCTTTTGTAAACAAAGGTAATACTGAGAATACCCTGAGGAGATGGACTAGTCCAAAACTTCTCAGACATACAAGACATTTTACGACTTACTGTAAGTCACACCAACATAGGAAAAAGTAAAAGCATTTTACGCTGGGAGAAATGTACATTTCATATGTATTTTAAATTTTGCAACTCTATTTGACAGTTCTAGGTTTACTACTATATATCAACATCTAATACACACACTAGATGGTTGTTGGTCTAAGCGTCCATCCCAGGCAACAATCTAGCGTATGTACGGTGGCCTCGATCCACCCTGGTACATCCAGGTGCCAGAATCATCTCAGCTGAGTGCAAGCTAAGAGCATTGTTCTCTTACTTACCCTTCCCCCTCCATAGCAACAGAACGCACAACACTTGATCCCAAACTGTCTCCCCAGGGATAAAGTCTCGATCCCTGCACGCAACAGCAACTAAATGTGTGTAGGCACCTTTACTGTATACACTTTCACTGTAGAGAGCACAACTGCAGGTACAGAGCCAGCAGCTTCCCATATCTATAGATATATACAACTGATAGCGGGTTTAAATTAACTTATGGGTTCTTGCTGGAACAGAGCATTTCTCCTTATGCTGTACCTCGTTAATTGCCCACCCATCAAAAGACTAACTGGTTTGAGCAATCAGCTGCTTTGTTAGGGATGTAAATAGAATTTTTCTGAATACATTAATATGATGTCCAACCATCCCAAGGGATCACCTAACCTACTGGGTCACAAATATAAGAAATGCTTTTGACTGTGAGCTTCTTGTATAGCCAGGGTCATCTCTCTTATGCGCTCTTGGTATTGTTGTATTAGCAGGCAGACCCGTTTACTTACAACAAATGCAATGCTACGCCCCTTTGCTGTGATCCATTATAACCTTGATTGCCTATATAAATACAGTAATCTATATTGCACCACAGAATATGTTGGATTTATATCAATAATCATTGGTATCAAAACATTTAAAAACAATAAAAGTTCAATTATAGATATAGGTTTTGACATTTACTATATTCTGTGACCCCATTCGGTAAGTATATTTTTTCAATAGGTTATATTATGGTTAACCTCGAGGTATTCTATTACTGGTTAATATGTGGAATAACATACCCCAAAATTTAGATGTACATTAAAGAGACACTGTAACATCAAAAAGATCCCCTGGGGGGTACTCACCTCGGGTGGGGGAAGCCTCCGGATCCTAATGAGGCTTCCCACGCCGTCCTCTGTCCCACGGGGGTCTCGCCGCAGCCCTCCGAACAGCCGGCGACTGTGCCGACTGTCAGTTCAATATTTACCTTTGCTGGCTCCAGCGGGGGCGCTGTGGCGACTTTCGGCACGGAAATACCCGATCTCCGTCGGGTCCGCTCTACTGCGCAGGCGCCGGAAACTTGCGCCTGCGCAGTAGAGCAGACCCGACGGAGATCGGGTATTTCCGCCTACTTCGGCGCCGACAGCCGTCAGAGCGCCTGCGCAGGAGCCAGGAAGGTAAATATTACGTCACCGCTGCACGGAGGGCTACAGCGAGACCCCTGACGGATGGAGGACGGCGTGGGAAGCCTCATTAGGATCCAAGGGCTTCCCCCACCCGAGGTGAGTACCCCCCAGGGGCCGTTTTGTCGTTACAGTTCCTCTTTAAAGAGAATTAAAAAGTCCATGGTAAACGTGCTGTGAAGCTGTGTAAGGGGAGAGAGAGTGCACTGCATTCTGTGTATTCTACGCTTTGTGTAGAAGTGCTACTGATTATGTTCGGTTAGATCACATTATTTTCAGAATACTGTATCCCTGCTGTAATAATGTTCAGTATTGCTCTGACTACAATGAACCTAGAGTTCTCATTTTTGTAATTATAAGGATGATAAAGCATTCTTCACAGAATGCGTCAAAGTACCCTATGATCGTTAGTCAATATAGTTTGCATAATTACACCTTTTTAGCAATGTTCTCTGTCTGTTGGGAAATCTGTACCTGTACAAAGTTTCTGGAGTTGTTGGGTTTAGGTCAGACATCCACTATCTTTAAACCTGGTTTGCCTGTACCGGGATAACTTGTATTAAGTGCAAATAGCCCCTTAAAACTCAGCTGCTCCAGTTTCTACAAGGAGAGAACAGCTGCACTGTGAAAGGAGGAAACATGGGTTAGCCGGACTGCCTGTCTTAGCGCATTGGCAGAAAGACTGTGACGGCAGCTTAAATTAGGTCAGGTATATGTTAACCTCCCTGGCGGTTTATTTTTTTTGCCAAATTGGCAAAAATCCTTTTTTTTTTTGTTTCATGTAAAGCTACCAGAGTGGTAGCTACATGAAACACCACTAGAGGGCGCATGTGTCCCTCTAGTGCGATAGTCGCCAGCATCTATAGCAAACAGGGGAACGCGTATATAACGCGTTCCCGTTTGGCTTCTCCTGTCGCCATGGCGACGATCGGGATGATGTCATGGACGTCAGCCGACGTCCTGACGTCAGGCACACCCGATCCAGCCCATAGCGCTGCCCGGAACTCATTGGTCCGGGCAGCGCAGGGCTCTGGCGGGGGGGGCCCTCTTTCGCCGCTGCGTGCGGCCAATCGCCGCAGAGCGGCGGCCATCAAGCTGTGCGCGCGGCTAGCAAAGTGCTGGCTGCGCGCACAGCACTTTACAGCATGGAAATCGCCCCACCAGGGGCTGAGATCTCCCCCTGCGCGGCATAGCCCGAGCTCAGCTCGGGCTTACCGCCAGGGAGGTTAATAAATACCCCACCAGTACCCTGGGAAAACTCTCCAAAGGGGCAAAATAAATTATACAACCTACTAACAATGTTGATCTGGAATTGCTTTTATACAGTAAAATCCAGTGGATTGCTTTAACAGTAGACCTAAGGTACACTACATTTTTTTAAAATAAATTAGATGTCACACAACACACTTGGGTTGGTATGTGATTTTTGGAGCAGTGACACACTTTCTTTACTTCCTGTGCCTGCTATTTGCACTATAAATAATCCTTCATTCCTACCTCATCACCTCCCATTCTCCAACCTTTCAATGCCTAATGGGCACCAATTTGATTAATCATCAACTCAAAGGAAAAGCTATTAAACATTTGCACACTATTTATTGATAATATTGGCCCTGTACTGATAAGACATACCTCCTATTTTCCAGACTGATGTTAGCCAAAGGACTGGACTTTGTTGGGAAAAGAATGGTTCAAGGTAACAGACCAGGTAAACATTTGATATCAGAAAGATTCTAGCTGTTAATCTGATAAACCACTAAATGCACAGTGTATGCCTAGCTTTACACTAAAGCTACACACACAAAAACTAAACGAGTGTTGTCCTTTAGGATCAAGCCTGATGCTTTGAGAGACACTGCAGTGTAGATGTTGCCCCAGAGCTACAGCCAAGGTACACTTCTTTTTCTATGGAGAAGGGAGATGAGGCAACAGAACACAGAGGACTATGGATTGGCTTCTAGCGGGCGTGGTGAGAAAGGGAACAATCGGCTCGAGCGTTGCTGTCACTAAAGATCCAGCATATCTGACCTATAATAGACAATCCTGGGGGACAACTGTATACAATCTAGCTTCTCAACCAAGACCGTTCTGAGCAACGCTCTTGGCTATGTGTCACCTAGCATGTGTACCACAAAAAGCCCGTACACATGTGACTGATGTCACCCAAAGAGGATCAGGCTCCAATCCTTCAGGCAACATGGCTGTGCCAATGATGTACAGATATGTAGTCAGCTGCACAGCTGACAACGCATTCTGTTGCTATGCGGGGAGGCAGAGGATCGGCAGAGTAATGCAGATGTGACATCACAGAGCGGCAAGTAGAAAGGTATCGGCCGTCTCTTTAGCAAGTTGTTCCCAGTAAGTGGATCGCTGGCTGGGCAGTGGTCGTGGGCCATTGTACGCACACCAAATTATTGGCTAAGGGAATTGTTACTGGCCGCCTCAGCTGTCACAAGATGGCAATCTCGATTTTTTTTACATGACGTCACTCTAAGCGTACAATGTACGCTTAGAGGGACACAGCTTCAGAAAGAGCGAAGCTTCCGAGAGAAGCTGTCGCTTTTTCAGCGGGGGAGAGGAATCAATGATCGGGCTCCCTAGCCTGATACATTGATTCCGTGGCTACCGACTCCGCGGCCGGGAGTGCGCGTGCACGCGCGCGATCGGCCGCGGGGGCGCGCCTGTCCTCCTTGACGTTTTTATACGTCAAGGAGGACAAAGTGGTTAAAGAGGAGCCGTCAGCCATACTATCTCAGAAAAAAAACAAAACAAAAACCCATATATAAGTAGATCAGTGATCCGCAAACTTGGCTCTCCAGCTGTTAAGGAACTACAAGTCCCACAATGCATTGCAGGAGTCTGACAGCCACAGTCATGATTCATAAAGGCAAATGCATTGTGGGAATTGTAGTTCCTTAACAGCTGGAGAGCCAAGTTTGCAGATCACTAAAGTAGATAAATACTTGCTCTACTTACATAACCTATGTATTGCACTGTCCACAAGTGACTTTTCTACAGTAAAAAAAGAGAAAATCCTTCTTAGCATTTCCCATTTTAACTGTGGCCATTTTGAAGTCAATCCTGATGTCATTTCCTCCTATACTCTCCTCTGCCTGATTGTGTATGCATTGCCGGCCCTCCACTATAGAAAGTGCATTGTGTCAGCATGAGAAATACTGGCCAATCAGAGAGGAACAGCTGTGTGGAAGGGGAAACAGGAGGGAAAGAGGCTTCAGCCACTCAGGCTGCATAAGTTAAGTCTGAGAGGAAAGTAGAGAAGCAAAAAAGGACAACCCAGCATGCCCTGCAACTTCCTTTGTGCGTACCAAATAAGTTAGGTAAACTGGGGAATGATCATTTATCAACAAGAAAAGTAATAGTGATTTTAACTTTTGGATTGCCTGGTTAGCATCCAAAAAAGAATTGATTTTTGATTTTATGCTTGACAGCTACACTTTAACCTAGCTTGTTCACGGGGCTAAAGAGGTTTAAGATTAGTTACCTAGGTTGAAACAAATGCGTTTGACAAGTTCAACCTCTTCAGCTTCTCTGTACTTTGATATAGATGAAGGAAAAGCCACATCGATGTTTTTTCCCCAACTCAAACTAACACCACCCTACACCTGCCAGTTAAAGCAGTGGATAACCCAATTAAATACCGCTCTCACATTATAACCACTCTTACTGTAAAGAAACCTTACAAACCGGTAGCAGAGTCACCATCTAAGGATAGCTCATTTTATATCTCCCTGGGATGTATTTCTAAATGTAAATGAAAAACCTTCCCTCGTGGACAAAAACATTTCTTTTATATATGTAGTTTTTGAAGTGTGTGTTTGGGTATATAATATATATATATATATATATATATATATATATATATATATATTTATTATGTATACACATGTGTGTACATATATATTTTATACACACATACAGTACATACTGTATGATGAATTATGAGCAAAAATAAAAACAAAACAATTACTCATTGACCCAAAAGTTGGCTAAACAGGAGTGTTTTACCACTGATTTACTGAAAGATTTCACTCATTAATAAAATCCCAACCCAGGAGTGTGTCAGATGTACTGTATTGTCACCATTTTAATGAAATGATTCTCAAATAATTCTGAGTACAAACCTTATCTAAGTCACAGTGCCTCTTAGAGTAGAGCTGCAGGCACACCACAGCAACAAAAAATAAAAAAATACAGATGCAAACTGCAGATAATATATATCAAGGTGAAGCAGCATTCCCTCACACATACTTTTAGCATTCAAAATAGAAGTAAAAATGAACTCCTAATATAGGGTAGGCATCCATCCTCATGTACAGCACCTCCTTTGCGTAGGATTTTCTTTCTGAGTCAGCCTGGTCAGGTTCTTTGCAGCAGCTGCAGCTTGACTTTTCTCCTCAGTAGTTACCGTGGCAAACAGATAGATCGCATTGATAAGACACTTGCTGGGAATGCGAATTAAAGCCAAAAGCATGGGAAGCTCTAAAAGGCTCAGGTCTTCTATATGTGCAGACATGTAAAAATCAAAGTAAAACACCTGATCTTCCATGTAAATTGCACCAGACCACCTTGTAAAGCGCACAGTGGTTTTAGGGAGTAAATACCCATTTAAACCATGCTGTGCCCATCCTACATGAACTTAGGAATAAATACCACAACCAGGACCAGCAATCATCAAGAAAGAATAAATATTTTTTTTCTGTTTGTACTTAAACATGATGCAAACACCGTGCGTCCCACTTCCTCCCTGCTCATGCAGATGCATTATTTACAAGTTTGAAAAATACTGCTGTCTTCTGTTCACTTTAATCTTGTTTTGTTTTTAAAAGTCATGTACAAAGCTATTTTTTTTTTAATTTTTTTCTTCTATTTTTTTTTTCAACTTTTCAAAGCTGTTCAGCTCCAACCCAGGGTAAGAAAAGGTGCCAGGGATAGTCTGAAGACAAAAGGTAAAAGAATGATGGCTAAACACTGGCAAGACGAGAGACCTGTATAATGGAGGACAGAGGAAGGCGAAGGCAAAGAGGGGGAGAGCTGCAAGGGGGTGAGGAAGGGAGAATTGCCTTCCTAGAGGGCAGTGGCAGGGAAATCAGCCTGATTATGGCAAGCCAGTTTAGAGAAAGCATTAGCAAATAGCTGAGGGGCTGCACACACTTTAACACCTTGGGAGCCAGAGGGACCAGCATTATTTTGTCAGACATTTCCCATGGAGAGCAAGGTTTTGCCAGTCACTGTGTGCCAAGGCATTAAATACTGCCTACAATACTGTCAAACCATTGCCTCTGCTAACTGCTTTCCTTTTATTATTACAATATAATTTACTTAAACTTTCAAAAAACAAAGGAGGAATAAAAATAAACCAAAAAAAAAAGTCTGGCAGGATCGCAGGAGATAAGAGCAAGAGAGGGAAAGGAAGGATGGCAGAATGTGCAGGGGCTGGCCTTAGGGCACAGATTTGCATTTTAATGGTAGTTGAAATCTAGTGTCAAGTGGCAACAGAGGTTAATCTGTGGGGACGGCTCAGTCCTCAATATATTCCCACAAGTCCTTTTCATAACCTTCGTGCACATGAAGTAGCAGAACCCGCCTCCTGCTCTCACAGTATCTAAGAAAAGAAGCAGAACAGAGTCATTAATAATAATATAAATACTAACTACATTTTTTGTAGCAATATAATAGGAACTCCCACAATGTAACATTCCCTTATCCTACTGGTTATAGCACACTTAGGGCCGGTTTCCACTAGAGCGAATCTGCATGCGTTTCCTGCATGCAGATTTGCATAGACAATACAAGTGGATGGGCCTGTTCCCACTTGTCAGGATTTCCGAGTGATTTTCTGTGCAGAAAAAATCTGCACGGCAGAGCCATCAGAATTCGCATACCGCTATGCGATTCGCATACAATGTATGTAATAGGAAATTCGCATGCGGTTTTACTATGCAAATTTTCATGTGATGTAATCACAACTCGCGCTAATTCTGTATTCTATAGAATAAATTTTATTAAAATATAATGTATAAAATTCCAAAATTCCACACTCCACACTCATACACATCACAACCACTCAATATTGTTATAGGGCCCTTTAAATCAGCAGTGCTTTAATTGCCAACTAACTATAATAAGTTCGATAGGAATCACTTATCAATGCACAGAAGGGATCCAATTTGTGCTTAAACTTGTGAATAGATAGTTCTTATGTTTATAGATAACACATTTATTATGCAGAAGCGCTCATATCTGTGCATGAAGGGGATCCAATTTAAATTGTCCCGTTTTCATTGAGGAAAATTACAAACAGATCCTACTTATGTTGTCTCAGAGTGACAGGGTTCAGGTCTCTTATATAGGAGCTCTGTTAGTAATCACTTAGTATCCAGTCCTTCTGAGGAGGACCGACGTTAATCGGTCGAAACGCGTTAAGGTTAATTTGATTTACTATTACGATCAGTTAAGGGCAAGGATCTGGCTGACCTACAGCGCGCAGCAGCCGTTCTGAATAACAAAGATCCAATACGCTGCAGTGGTGACGTCACCCAACTAGCGCACACCGGTACCAGCTGGGCGAAAGTAGTACAGCGAGGGGACTCTGGACAACCAGAGCGGCCCCGCCTGAACACCGCCGACAGTGGAAGGCAGCGCGGAGATCGTAGAGGATAAACACTTGCATCAGAGAGGTTTTCAGAAAAGAATCCATGGTGAGTGCAGCTGGCTATGAGAGACTGACATATAAGAATTAAACATACAAGGAATCGTTGTACTGGATTCTAAGTGATTACTAACAGAGCTCCTATATAAGAGACCTGAACCCTGTCACTCTGAGACAACATAAGTAGGATCTGTTTGTAATTTTCCTCAATGAAAACAAGACAATTTAAATTGGATCCCCTTCATGCACAGATATGAGCGCTTCTGCATAATAAATGTGTTATCTATAAACATAAGAACTATCTATTCACAAGTTTAAGCACAAATTGGATCCCTTCTGTGCATTGATAAGTGATTCCTATCGAACTACTTATAGTTAGTTGGCAATTAAAGCACTGCTGATTAAAAGGGCCCTATAACAATATTGAGTGGTTGTGATGTGTAGGAGTGTGGAGTGTGGAATTTTGGAATTTTATACATTATATTTTAATAAAATTTATTCTATAGAATACAGAATTAGCGCGAGTTGTGATTACATTATATTTTGTGGTATTACATTGAGAGAGGGTTGAAGGTATCCCTCTACAACACGCAGCTTGTGTAGGGTTACTTACCAGCGCCATAAAAATTGTAAATTTTCATGTGAATTCGCATACGATTTCGCATAGAAACAATGGAAAAGCACACAGGCACTGCCATGGTTAAATTCGCATACATAGTCATTAATGCGAAATCGTATGCAAATTCGCATGAAAATTCGCATACAACTGCATGCAAATTTTTGGGAAACAGTGGAAACGGGCCCTTACAGTGGACCTGAACTCTTGCACAGGACAGAAGGAAAACAGAGAAATGCACTCTGTATGTATTTAGAAAGTTTAGCATGTCTAATTCACCCTCCTCACTGTAATTTGATCTCTCAGTTGTGTCAGCTCAGGAATCTCCTCTGCCATGGCAGAGCAGTAAATTTGTAAACACAGAATGTTAATATGTCTGCTTCCATGAATCAGGAAGTAGACACACTGCAAATTTATTGCAGGATTTGTATCAGCTGTAACAAAGAAATAGTTTTCTTTAACCGCTTCCAGACCTTGATGATGGAAATCTACGCCCTATTTTGAAGAAGCAGGTGGTTTTGGCACACATAGCTCATCGCCAGGCGCCTGAACCATGCACACCATAGCAGCAATGTTATGCTGCACGGAGTGCGTAATGGTAATTCGGGACTTTGGCGGCTGTCGGACCCGAATTACTTCTCCCTCCAAGTTGCAACACCTCAGTGGGGGAAAATAGTATTTACCGCCGCCGGGGAGTTTTGCGGCACCAGGGAGGACAGTCATTCGGCTCTCCTGGCGCCCGACTCACCAACGACGCAATGACACATACGATGTTATGATCCTCTTCTACGCCAGGGGGTAGATTTCAATCTCCTCGTCGCATGTTCCCACAGTTTGGGTCACTCTCTCCTCACCACAGATCACCTACACTGCCATCCATATGATGGCAGAGCTGCGTGAGCTGGTCAGGAGCTGATTTCATTGGCTCCTGAGCCTGTCATCACCGTGAGCCAATCCCATTGGCTTACATTAATGGACAGGGTCAGGAGCCAATGAAAGTGGTTCCTGACCTGCTCGCACAGCTCTACCGAGATAGCGATGGCAGAGAGAGGGACCTGCGCCGATGGGAAAGCTGCATGACCGGCGGGTATGTACGGTAATTTGTTGGGAGGTGCCGTTCTTTGGTACCAGCAGTCACTGGTCCTTAAAGGGCCAGAGACTGCTGGTACAGAAGTGGTTTAAAGAGAACCTGAACTGAAAATAAAAAGTCAAAGTAGTCTACACCTCAATCTCTTTCTCCTCTCCTGCATCCCATATGTCCACTGTGATCGATGGAATTCTCTGTCCTCCATTTTAAAAATGGCCATCACTCCATAATAGCTTCTTGGTCAGCACACTGTTAAACTGTAATATCACCCACTTGAGCCATAGGGAAACATGGACATGGACCTTGCACATTCAGTTGTAACTGACAGCTGCTGATGTATAACTGACAGCAACTGGTATATTTCAGTTCTGACAAAATATTGTCAGAATTGGAAGGGATCACTGTAAGAAGAAAATGGTGAGCTTCTGAGAGTAACTGATGGTGATGTTAGTATGTAATATTCATTTGCAGCTACGTCATGTGTTTATTTTAAATAATTTTAGTTGCTTCGGGTTCCCTTTAAGGTTATTATACTGTTGCGTATCATTTAGAGCAGAGAGGAAGTTCTGAGTTAAGGTCCTCTTTAATGCGGATCAACCTCTCCTACAAGTCATGCTAATGCGGATCAACCTCTCCTACAAGTCATGCTAATAATGATTAATATCAGTCCTCATCTTTGCATATTAATTACACATACCCACCTGTTCAGTCACAATTTATTAAATTTAATATCAGAAGCAACATTGTACCAACCAGGGCAGTGGAGTCGGTACAAAAATCATCCAACTCTGACTCCTTAATTTATGAAACCACCGACTCCAGGTACCCAAAATTGCTCCAACTCAGACTCCTTAGTCTAATACTTACCAGGGCTGTGGATTTGGTACAAAAATCATCTGACACCCGACTTCTCAGTTTATGAAACCACTGACTCCAACTCCGAGTCCAGGTTCACAAAATTTCTCTGACTCCTCAACTCCGACTTCAACTTTGACTCCACAGCCCTGGTACCAACCATGCAGCTCAAATCTTTAAAGCATTAGTGTGCTTATACTACTGAATATATATACCTACATTACTAATCTGAGACCCATTTTATAATTCTAGCATGCCACCTCCAGTGTGTATAGTATAAGTTGCTAATCTATGCTTATAATTATCACAATCTAGCTAGTGTGTTTATTCCAGTTTGGAAATACAGTATTGCATTTTCTGTTTGTTTGTACTGCTCATCATCCATGTGTAGAACTTATCACTAATATACGCTCTAATGTATCAACATTACGTGTTAAAGGGATACTGTAGGGAGGGTCGGGGGAAAAGGAGTTGAACTTACCAGGGGCTTCTAAAGGTCCCCCGCAGACATCCTGTGCCCACGCAGTCACTCACCGATGCTCTGGCCCCGCCTCCAGTTCACTTCTGGAATTCCAGACTTTAAAGTCTGAAAACCACTGCGCCTGCGTTGCCATGTCCTCACTCCCGCTGATGTCACCAGGAGTGTACTGCGCAGACACAGACCATACTGGGCCTGCGCTGTGCGCTCTTGGTGACATCAGCGGGATCGAGGACACTGCAACGCAGGCGCAGTGGTTTTCAGACTTAAAAGTCTGAAATTCCAAAAGTGAACCGGAGGCGGGGCCAGAGCTTCGGTGGGTGGCTGCACAGGCACAGGATGTCTGCAGGGGACCGTTAGAAGCCCCTGGTAAGTTCAACTCATTTTCCCCCGACCCCCCTACAGTATCCCTTTAAAGCTAAGTACACAAATTACACTGTAACAAAGGATAAAGGTAGCACATATCAATTCAATTTATTTGCATGCATACAGACACTCCTAGCAACAAGCAGCTATATAAGAATAAAAACTGAGAAGCATTATGCATGCTATGAAATATCTCCCCATCCAAACGTAATGCTTTGGTCAGAGGCAAAATCACTATCCCCCCAGAAGATGGCTACCTTTTTTCCAGGCAGGTACAAATGATCGCATACAGAGGAAATTATACTGCTGTAATAATGCATCAAAGCATCATGTTTTAAGTGTTTTTATAAACTGTTTAATGTAATGCTATATGACACATGGGAAAACATTACATTGGAAACAAGAATATAACCTGAATGAAAAACATACCTGTACTTATCTTGTACTTTCTGCTTAATGTCTTGTAGAGAATCCTGGGAAATATCCCTTTCCAGATATCCAGACAGAACTTCCGTCGCATTCTCTAAATCTGCCTGATTATTCTTTAAAAAAAAAAAAAAAAATCTTAAATCTTACAAAAATGCCAAAGCATCTTACTAACATGAAATGATAATGAGGTTAGGCCTGAACGATTTTAGGAAAGGATTGAATTGCACGATTTCTGCCAGAAATTGCGATTTCGATTCAATACACGATTTTCTACTCACAACGATGGATCAGATCGCTCTGACCATCCATGACACAAAACCTCAATGTTTGTGAACCCAGGCTTAACCCAGGTGTAGAATTTAGTAATAGGTTCCCCTTTTATGCAGCTTATTACTCCTGGAAGAAAAAAAAAAATATATATAAGGCAGCACAGTGGCGTAGTGGTTAGTGCTCTTGCCTTGCAGCACTGGGTCCCTGGTTCAAATTCTAGCCCGGTCCTAGCCCTGCGAGGAGTTTTTATGTTATCTCCATGTCTGTGTGGGTTTCCTCCGGACACTTTGGTTTCCCCCCACATCCAAAAAAACCTACAGATAAGTTAATTGGCTACTGAAAATTGGCCCTATACTATGGTACATATATAGACATATGACTATGGTAGGGATTAGATTGTGAGCTCCTCTGAGGGACAGTTAAGTGACAAGACCATATACTCTGTACAGCGCTGCGTAAGAGATAGTGATATCTATATCTATCCATCCATCCATCCATATATATATCTATATCTATCTATATATATCTATATATCTATATATATATCTATATATATATATATCTATATATATATATCTATATATATATATCTATATATATATATCTATATATATATCTATATATATATATATATATATATATATATATATATATATCTATATCTATATCTATACACACACATATATATATCTATATATTTGTATTATATATTACTATACATATCTCAGTACTGTGTGACATGACAGCAGTGACTCTCCATGTAGCCTATCAGGGTGACATTTTCAGTGTCAGTCACTGTCACCCAGGCACGCAGCAGCACACACCACAGGGCATGCAGAGAGGGGACCACAGTAATAGTAGTTTGCTGACTGTCCCCTGCCAGGTAGGGAGCAGACAGAAGTGAACGGCTCGCTCGGCTCCCCGGGCAGCGCGCATCTCTCAGGCTCTTCTCATTTTCTGGGCGAAGGGGGCGGGACAAGCCATCCTTCCTGTGTATGCCTGTCTGCCCCATTCACCAGCCTGGCTGTCACCCGGAGAGGGAGGGAGAATGATCCGACTCATTAACCCCTCACTGGCCTCCTCTCCAGCACCTACAGGGAACATTTCTGCTTTTGCTATACGCGACTGAGGAGGAGGGAGCTGGAAGCAGAGCAGGAATCAGCAGCTGCAAAAACCGCAGCTCTGACGATCTCAAGATCGTCACACTGCTGATCGCGATTTTCGGTTTAAAACCGAAAATTGTTCAGCCCTAAATGAGGTTATACAAAGGACAACAAAATCCTGCACTAACAACCCATGCTAGTAAGTGGACTACCTTACAGAACAGTAGCAAAACTAAATACAAAGTTTATTAAGAAGAAAATACATCAAATTAAGATTAAAGAGATACTGTAGGGGGGTCGGGGGGAAATGAGCTGAACTTACCCGGGGCTTCTAATGGTCCTCCGCAGACATCCTGTGTTGGCGCAGCCACTCACCGATGCTCCGGCCCCGCCTCCAGTTCACTTCTGGAATTTCTGACTTTAAAGTCAGAAAACCACTGCGCCTTCGTTGCCGTGTCCTCGCTCCCGCTGTCACCAGGAGTGTACTGCGCAGACACAGACCATACTGGGCCTGCGCTGTGCGCTCTTGATGACATCAGCGGGATCGAGGACACGGCAAAGCAGGCGCAGTGGTTTTCTGACTTTAAAGTCTGAAATTCCAGAAGTGAACCGGAGGCGGGGCCGGAGCATCGGTGAGTGGCTGTGCGGGCACAGGATGTCTGCGGGGGACCATTAGAAGCCTCGGGTAAGTTCATCTAATTTTCCCCCGACCCACCTACAGTATCCCTTTAAATAAAATTCTAAAATGTACACAAAATTATACGTGCATGACTCTGCTGATTATATGCAGTAAGGGCTGGTTCACACTATAAGCATTTTTTTTTTTTTTTTTAAATCGCTAGCAATTCTAAAATTGATGTAAAAGCGCTTGTGTAATGAAATCCTGTTTATTAAGAGGTTCAATATATAAACAGGTTTTACAGGAATTCAAAGAATATATCTTCTAAGAAAATGTAGCAGATAAATAAACATACCAAAGGTAACATATTATTCCATGAAACCTAAGAAGGAGGATAAAGAGGAGTGAACCTCTTTTCTTTTTCCTTATCTAGTGTAGAGTCATAAAAGACGCATGTAATAATTAAGGTAAGAGTGAGAACAATCACATGACTGATATAGAGCTATGTCATATCCTAGCATTCGTCTCAATCAAAGTAAATCAGGATTAAGGGGCAAACATCATATTCAGAGAAAAGGGAGGGGAATGGAGAGATTAGGGTTCAGAAGCTAAATCGAAGTTGATATCCCAGAAGTCCCAGGTTTTACAAAATTGTCCTGCGGATTCATTGACCAAGGAGGACAGATATTCCATTATCCTGATCCTGCGTATGCGGATGATAACCTCCTCTCAAGTGGGAGGATGATTGTTTTACCAATTGGCCGAAATCTGTAGTCTCGCGGCAGTAAGGATGTGATTTACCATTTTCCGAGCATGAGAACGGAGCCCTGGTGGGGATTTGCCCAAAACATAAACCCATGGATTCAGCTGAATCTTTTTCCTAATGACTTTAAAAATCAAGTCAGCTATAGACTGCCAGAACGCCAGGATTCTGGGGCAGGACCAAAATATATGGGCCAAAGTCCGTCTATTACCACATCCCCTCCAACACTGAACTGAGGTAGTTGGAAATAGTCTGTGTAAAAGTACAGGGGTATAATACCACTTAAACATTAATTTATAAATGTTTTCTTTTAGAGTAGTGCATATGGAGGATTTTCTGGCATTATCCCATATATTTTCCCAGTCAGTATAGTCTAAAGATTCGTTAAATTCCTCTTCCGAATATATCATGTAGTTATGGCTTGCGGGTTGTTGGGAGCCCTTCAGTGAGAGGATACCATACAATTTAGAAATAGATTGAGATGGCCTCTGGGTTTCTAAAGTCATTTTCTCAAATTCAGTAAGAGGAGGTAAGTTATTACTAGCTATCCTGGAGGCAGTGCAAGAACGGAGTTGTAAATATGGACCGATTTACGATTTTGGACGCAATTTTACATGCAAATCCGATTTGTGATTTTTAACCGGTACTGCATGCTGTATTTTTCTTCTCATTTTGATACCATCCAGGGAAAAATCGGAATCGCAAATCAGATTTGCAGTGGGCCTAAAAGCGCTTTGAACAGCGATTTTGTGAACATTTTTCAAGCAATTTTGTTTTAAAAGATCTTCAGTTACAGGTCGGAGTGCACTTCCTGTTTTTCTGCACACACAAAATTGCAAATCACAAAAAACGCTTACAAAATCGCTTGCAAAAACCCCCAAATCTCTAAAATTGCCAGCAAAAAGCTTAACAAAATCGTTCACAAAGGCAGTTAGCGCTTGCGATTTCTAGTGTGAACTTGGCCTAAAAGTGTAGGCATAAAAAAACCCACAGCACTATCTCTTTGGTACACTAGTACTCCATACATTGCCAAAGTGCCAGTGCTCGATGCAGTCAAGTGTTTGGGCAGAGGAGGGGTTTTCTTGGGCATTGGCATTTAGCTACAACCAGCGATACTTGGGCCTCAATTTTGGTAGCTACAGGGAGTGCAGAATTATTAGGCAAGTTGTATTTTTGAGGAATAATTTTATTATTGAACAACAACCATATTCTCAATGAACCCAAAAAACTCATTAATATCAAAGCTGAGTATCTTTGAAAGTAGTTTTTAGTTTGTTTTTAGTTTTAGCTATTTTAGGGAGATATCTGTGTGTGCAGGTGACTACTACTGTGCATAATTATTAGGCAACTTAACAAAAAACAAATATATACCCATTTCAATTATTTATTTTTACCAGTGAAACCAATAGAACATCTCAACATTCACAAATATACATTTCTGACATTCAAAAACAAAACAAAAACAAATCAGTGACCAATATAGCCACCTTTCTTTGCAAGGACACTCAAAAGCCTGCCATCCATGGATTCTGTCAGTGTTTTGATCTGTTCACCATAAACATTGCGTGCAGCAGCAACCACAGCCTCCCAGACACTGTTCAGAGAGGTGTACTGTTTTCCAACCTTGTAAATCTCACATTTTATGATGGACCACAGGTTCTCAATGGGGTTCAGATCAGGTGAACAAGGAGGCCATGTCATTAGTTTTTCTTCTTTTATACCCTTTCTTGCAAGCCACGCTGTGGAGTACTTGGACGCGTGTGATGGAGCATTGTCCTGCATGAAAATCATGTTTTTCTTGAAGGATGCAGACTTCTTCCTGTACCACTGCTTGAAGAAGGTGTCTTCCAGAAACTGGCAGTAGGACTGGGAGTTGAGCTTGACTCCATCCTCAACCCAAAAAGGCCCCACAAGCTCATCTTTGATAATACCAGCCCAAACCAGTACTCCACCTCCACCTTGCTGGCGTCTGAGTCGGACTGGAGCTCTCTGCCCTTTACCAATCCAGTCACGGGCCCATCAACACTCACTCTCATTTCATCAGTCCATAAAACCTTAGAAAAATCAGTCTTGAGATATTTCTTGGCCCAGTCTTGATGTTTCAGCTTGTGTGTCTTGTTCAGTGGTGGTCGACGTTTCAGCTTGTGTGTCTTGTTCAGTGGTGGTCGTCTTTCAGCCTTTCTTACCTTGGCCATGTCTCTGAGTATTGCACATCTTGTGCTTTTGGGCACTCCAGTGATGTTGCAGCTCTGAAATATGGCCAAACTGGTGGCAAGTGGCATCTTGGCAGCTGCACGCTTGACTTTTCTCAGTTCATGGGCAGTTATTTTGCGCCTTGGTTTTTCCACACGCTTCTTGTGACCCTGTTGACTATTTTGAATGAAACGCTTGATTGTTCGATGATCACGCTTCAGAAGCTATGCAAGATATCTCACTATTTTTGACTTTTCTAAGCCTGTCAAGTCCTTCTTTTGACCCATTTTGCCAAAGGAAAGGAAGTTGCCTAACAATTATGCACACCTGATATAGGGTGTTGATGTCATTAGACTACACCCCTTCTCATTACAGAGATGCACATCACGTAATGTGCTTAATTGGTAGTAGGCTTTCGAGCCTATACAGCTTGGAGTAAGACAACATGCATAAAGAGGATGATGTGGTCAAAATACTCATTTGCCTAATAATTCTGCACTCCCTGTATGTGAGGTAAATATTTTTTGTAGGTAAAATACCTCATGAAGTATTTTCCTTTTTTTCTTTTTCTTTTTTTTTTTTTTTTTTAGCAATTCTGAAAGATTTTTCTCCATTTCCGAACATGAGGTAAAACATGAGGGAAATGCATAAAGTGAGGTAAAACATGAGGTAGTTTTTGTTTGATAACCCTACCAGAATTAAGGTCTTGGTGTTTTATGCCACACTGCATAAGTGCACAAGTGTAGGATAGATGAGAAGTGGTTGGGAATCAGGAGTGGTGATGGGGAGGGGGACTAACAATATGCAGGTACAGATGAAGGTACAGAAAAGTCTCCAGGACAAGCACTTTTGTCCTATCAGCTTTTGGTCCCTCTCACAATGTGAATGGCTTGAAAGCTACACAAACCTACTAGATATTGCACTGTGTCCATACAGCTGAACTGTCCAATCTACCTATTCCATGTGCTGTGCCTGCTGCATGAGCTCCCAACCCTGGTTGGCAGTGGATGTTCATTACAGGGACAGTAAGCAAGGGGAGGAAACAGGTAGCAGTAGAAAAAAAAGAGCTGTGCCAACTGAATTGACCAGATCCTGTGGTTTACACTTCCAGTCTGTATACCAGATAGAAGTTGGGGCATGACGACATTACATATATTAAATAAGGCCACAGGGAAAAAAAAAAAAAAAAAAAAAAAAAAGAGCGCGGGGTGAAACCATAATAGTAAAATCGTATAGAACAATTTTTTTTTAAATCATTTCTGCAACTTAATCGGAGTTAGAATAATAAATATGTAAAAATAACAGTAATAAGGGCTCGGGTTGAAACCAAAATTGCAAAATATCATCAGACAATGAAAACGAAGAATTATTTACAGACATAATGAAGATAGTAAAACACTGGTAAATATTACTGATATTTTACTACAACAACTTAACCCCCCCCCCCCCTGTGGTGCCTAACCCTAAAATCCCCCCTTTCTGACGCCTAACCCCAAGACCCCACCCCCTTCCTGATGCCTAGCCCTAAAACCCTGCTTCCTGATGTCTAACCCTAAGACCCCCCCCCCCCCCCCTTCCTGATGCCTAGCCCTAAAACCCTTCTTTCCTGATGCCTAAACATAAAGTCCTCCCTCCTGACACAACCCTAAGACCCCCCCCCCCTTCCTCATGCCTAGCCCTAAAAACCCCCTTCCTGATGCCTAACCCTAAAACCCCCCTTCCTGATGCCTAACCCTAAAACCTCCCTTCCTGACACCCAACCTTAAAATTCCCTCTCTCCTTCGCAAATGATTCTCAAAACGAATTTCAAAATAATAATTCTCAAAAGGAAAAACTTCAGTTGGACGGGCCCCGCACCAGCTATTTATCGGGATCCCAAATTTCTGCTTTTGGCACCCAATAGCCAATATTTTGCATTAGCACCTATGGGGCGCCAAATAGTCCATTAGCCACAAGTGCCCACATTTCCTGCTTCTGACATCACACAGTGTTCTATTGTAACAGAATTGTTCAGAATAGTCACACTTGAAGGTTAAGGTACATTGTATTTGTATATAGTGCAGTTCTGTGTACACAGAGACTTTAGTTTGTTTACTACTTACTTCAAAGATAATTGACTGGTTGTTCTTCTTGAGGTAGAACGCGAAGACATAAGTGTACATGAGTGTGGAGCGGCACTGGCACAATACATCCACTGCCTTTTTTAGAAACTGTACTTCAATCCATGACATGTTGTGTTGCTGCATCTCCTCCATTTTCTGCTTGACTTGGGCATACAGCTTGTGCTCAAATCGTAGACTCTGCATGTGGTTCATATAGCGATTGCAGTAGAATAAGTATCTCTGTAAGGCTGCTCTGGATCGCTGCATTAAAAAATAAAAAAAGAAAGAAGAAAAGTAATCACTTCACAAGACAAGGAATCAGCACAGAAACTGAGCAATACAGTACAAACATGCCTCTATCCATATATCCACTACAGGACAAAGCACTAGGTACCTTCGTGTGAGCCCGAGGTGAGAGTTATATGGAGGCTGCCATATTTATTTCCTTTTAAGCAATACCAGTTGCCTGGCTATCCTAATACTTTCAGCCCTACACCCTGAACCAACATGCAGCAGATCAGGTGTTTCTGACAATATTGTCAGAACTGACAAGATTAGCTGCATGCTTTTTTTCTGGTGTACTTCAAACACTACTGCAGCCAAATAGATCAGCAGGGCTGCCATGCAACTGGCATGGTTTAAAAGGAAACCAATATGGCAGCCTCCATATCACTCACCTCGGGTTCACCTTTTTTCTTGGGCCGTGTTCCCACTTAAGCAAAGACTGGACATTTTTTTGCCTGTTCTCCGCTCATTGCCAAGCTGACAGTGAACGATTCCTATTTTATATATAAGAACCATTAACACACGTCAGCCTGCAACATATCCATTAGATCCTTTGCAGTAAGCAGACCGCACTTCTTTGCCGTCTGCAACAATACCAGAAGAGCAAATACGTTTCCACATATAGCATATGGGCTCCAGGCAGACCACAGTGGACCATCAGAGCGGACTGTCCGCTCCTGCTGGCCGCACGCGATACGGCACAAGTGGGAACCGAGCCTGAAGCTGCACTACTGCTGTATCCCAGCTATAAAATGACCCTAGGAAAGGTTAAAAACTCTGCAATAAGTATGCAAATTGTTAAAGTGGAATTACAGTCTAGAATGATAAAAACCATTTCCATACTGCATTACCTACTTTTATTCAGGTAATACCTTTAATGACTAAGGTTGTGTTCACACATAAAAGGTGTACATTTCTGGTCCAGTCCTGTCAGCTTTTTGTATGCGTTTCTAAGGCTGTGTTCACACATAAAAGGAGTACATGTGCAGATTTATGTGTGAACCAGGCCTAACTATCTAGCCAGTTATTAATGGTATTACTTGAATCATAGTTTGTTGGTTTGTCATCGGCATATCTGCTCCATGACAAAGGCTGGGTTCCTATTTGAGAGTTAAAACTGACTTTTTTTGTCCGTTTTACCTCACGGCAAAACTGACAGTGAACGGCTCCTATTTTATTTATAGAAATCGTTCACACTTGTTAGTCTGCAATGGATCTGTTGGATCAATTGCAGTAAGTGGACCACACTTCTGTGTAGTCCCCGATAATCCCGGACAGGTGGATGCGTTCCCCATATAGCCTATGGTGGTAACACATTTCCCCCAGGCTCCAGCCAGACCATCAGAGCGGACACTACACTGTCCGCTTCTGGTGGCCGCACCTAGTCCAGCAGCAGATGGGAACTGAGCCCAACACCAGCATACTACACTTGCTCCTCCCAGCTCACAGAACAGCATTGCTAGAAGCTATCATTGCATGAAAATTGTACATAATTATTTCATTTGTAATAGATTTTGGTAAAAAAAAAAAAAAAGTTCTTCTGTAGTTTTGAAGAGCTGTTATGGTACTAAACAGAGCAATTATAGAGGTCAATGAATATGCTGTTAAAGAGAAACCGTGACCAAGAATTGAACTTCATCCCAAACAGTAGCTAATACCCCTTTTACATGAGAAATCTTTTCCTTTTCACAAACCATCATCAGGGGGCTCTGTATTGCTGATATTGTGGTGAAACCCCTCCCACAAGAAACTCTGAGGACCATGGTTCTGGCAGTTTTCTGTCTGTGAACCTCATTGCATTGTGGGAAATAGCCGTTTACAGCAGTTTCCAACTTTTAAAAAAAGCAAGCAGCAGCTACATCACCAGCCAGCAGTAAAAATGTCACCATGTAATAAATGTCAGAATGTAAATCGGGGATTTAAAATATTTTACAATGGGCAAACACTGATTAAATCATTTATACATAATTATTGTAAAAATGAAGCACTTTATTACATCATTTTCACTTGAGTTCCTCTTTAAAGAACAAGTGAAACCTATGCTAACCTAAAAATAAAAAAACACGTGTATATAAGTAAATAAATACTAGTTCTACTTACATAACAGATGTATTGCACTGCCACATTATGATTCCTGTGAATTTAATAAAGGAAAAGCAAAGAATCCTATTCTAGATAGTTTCCATCTTGGTTACCTTTGACCTCCTGACATTTACATAGTTACATAGTTATTTTGGTTGAAAAAAGACATACGTCCATCGAGTTCAACCAGTATAAAGTACAACACCAGCCTGCTCCCTCACATATCCCTGTTGATCCAGAGGAAGGCGAAAAAACCCTTACAAGGCATGGTCCAATTAGCCCCTAAAGGGAAAAATTCCTTCCCGACTCCAGATGGCAATCAGATAAAATCCCTGGATCAACATCATTAGGCATTACCTAGCAATTGTAGCCATGGATGTCTTTCAAACGGAAGGAAAGCATCTAAGCCCCCTTTAAATGCAGGTATAGAGTTTGCCATAACGACTTCCTGTGGCAATGCATTCCACATCTTAATCACTCTAACTGTAAAGAACCCTTTCCTAAATAAATGGCTAAAACGTTTTTCCTCCATGCGCAGATCATGTCCTCTAGTCCTTTGAGAAGGCCTAGGGACAAAAAGCTCATCCACCAAGGTATTATATTGCCCTCTGATGTATTTATACATGTTAATTAGATCCCCTCTAAGGCGTCTTTTCTCTAGACTAAATAAACCCAGTTTATCTAACCTTTCTCGATAAGTGAGACCTTCCATCCCACGCATCAATTTTGTTGCTCGTCTCTGCACCTGCTCTTTTTCTCCTCTTGTTAACCTGCTCTTTTTCTCCTCTTGTTAATTGCTTATTCGTTACCAGCCCTCCTCCCAGTGTCTTCAGACACTCCCACTGAGGTCTATACTAGGAAGTGCACTGTCTTATTTCATTAGAAAGAGGGGGAACATGGGAAGAGGAGGAATATATTATAGATAAAAAGACCCCCCAGCATGCAACTGTTTGGCAATGGCAATTAAAGGGCCAGTGCTCCTAAGGTATGTGATAACTCCAAACCATAAAAGCAGAAAAAAAGTTTTGAATGCAGGATTAGCATCTTTATCACTGAAAATCACTGATTTTTATGGTGACAATTCCGCTTTAAGGTGCATACACTTGCTCTAAGATTGTTGCCCACAGGGAGACAGTTGGGGCTGATGGCTGTACAGATGTGTCACTGGGCTACAGCCTTGCAACATGATCTGTTGCTATGGAGGGGGTTGGAACGATAATGGCACCGCACATGACAAAGTGGGAGGGGTGATGCAATGAAGCAGCTATACACATGCATGATTATTGCCACAGATGGCTCCAGCCGTCTGCCTGGCCTTTAGGCCAGTTGCAGCAACCTGATAAGGCCCTGCATTGGAAAAAAAAACCTAAACAAAAAACAAACCCTGGCTTTTAACCCCTTAGTAACTTTTCAGGAATAAATATGACTAATTTTGAATATAGTTCCCCTTCAAATTATGTTCTAGTGAGCATTGCTTTTTATGGTGTATGAGTGGCCTTGAAGTGGAGAAAAAAAAAAAAAAGTGAATGGTTAGTATGTCAGTAAGTTTCATATAGTTACCTCTTGTGCATCTCTGGCAGCCTTTGCATCATCTTCATTGTAGCGATTACAATTATACCTGTAACAATAAGCAATACTTAGCATTTCAGTTTCAGCGTCAGGTAGGGTGGGGGACTGGCATACTTAGCATTTTGTAAATGCAGTTAATGTTTAATCAGTTAGTGGCACCAAACCACACCAATTACTGTCAGCTCCATGCTACTGCTGTACCTCCCCCTCTTATCAGGACTCAGTCCCTGAGGCAACATTGCATGCAGGGCCAACACTGTACAGATGTATTGCTAGCTTAAAGGTTAGACACGAGTCATGTAGCTACATGGAGAAGAGGGGAGGGGTTCGACGTCACACAGGAGCCGGGTGAGCGGGAAGAGCAATCCCCGCAGCCAACAATCAGCAAATGTGCTGTGTTTGGTTCAGTTCCGTGCTGCATATATTTGCATAAAATTTGCATCAACTCAGAATTAGCATCTCATTGACCATCCCTACTCTACCCTGACATTAAATTTAATAAAGTTTGGGGTAGATTTTTCACTTTAACTTTTTCTGGACTGTAGGGAAGAAAGTACACTGCATGTTTTAAAATCGTACAGCATCTTGATTTATACCGCATGCAAGTTGCCTGCGATTCCCATACAATGCTTTTCTATGGAGCATCAAATCTTAATGCATTATGTATGTGCTTTTATAATAAGAATAATTAAAAAAAAATAGGACTATTTTCCTTTTGTTGAAACGTCAGATTATTAAAAACAAGAAAAACATACAAAAACACAAATCCAAAAATCACAAACAGAGATAAATGCAGATATGCACATGGTTTTCTACACAGACAAGTGTGCTACCAGCCTAAGGTTTTGGCCCCTTAAAGAGAACCCGAGGTGTGTTTAAAGAATGTTATCTGCATACAGAGGCTGGATCTGCCTATACAGCCCAGCCTCTGTTGCTATCCCAAACCCCACTAAGGTCCCCCTGCACTCTGCAATCCCTCATAAATCACAGCCATGCTATTAGGCTGTGTTTACATCTGTAGTGTCAGTCTCAGCTGCTCCCCCGCCTCCTGCATAGCTTCGGTCCCTGCCCCCGTCCCTTCCCTCCAATCAGCAGGGAGGGAAGGGATGCAGGCGGGGACTGGAGTTCTGCAGGAGGCGGGGAGAGCAGCAGACTGACACTATAGAGATAAACACAGCCAGCTCTGACAAGCTGTTTGTCAGCAGCGTGGCTGTGATTTATGAGGGATTGCAGAGTGCAGGGGGACCTTAGGGGGGTTTGGGATAGCAACAGAGGCTGGGCTGTATAGGCAGATCCAGCCTCTGTATGCAGATAATATTCTTCAAACCCACCTCGGGTTCTCTTTAAGGACTAGAGACATTTTTTTTCTCTTTTCGATTGTGATCACTGTGATTGGCTCACTGTGTTCACAGGGTCAGGCACCAATACAATTGGTTCCTGACCAGCGCACAGAGATCAATTGTCATTACAATGCTGAGTGCAGCAGCTACAGAGGGGCGATATCGGTGGGAGAACGTGCAAATGGGAGACTGAAATCTACAGCCTGGCAGAAGTAAAAGGCTCCAAACGGTGAAGATTACGATCAGTTGCATCCAGAAGAGATCAATCAATGATGGCAGACACGAGTAAATGGCTGTTTAGGACTAACCAGGCACTTCAAAAATCTCTTCCCACAGTCCATGCATGCACACAGACTCCTGTAAACAGTGGAAGCGTGCTTCATTGACTTTTCCAGATCCAGGTCCTATATTTGCATACCTGAACAAAACTTTTTAATTTTAATCGTGAAACTATCTCGACGGCCTCAGTTACCATAAAACGCATGTAAAAATATGTCAGCTCTTCCTCACATCTGCTTCAGATTATATAACCATACTATGTAACTTGCCAAATATGCTTGTAAATGAACTATTTTGCACTCCAAGTTCTTTGAAAACGTTCTCTTACCCAACTACTCAAATAGCTAACATTTCTTTTTTCTGCCACCTACTTTGGTCGGGCATGCACTTGGCAGCACTAATTTTCATCCAATTCGATTATAATCGACCACTAAGCCACCTGAAGTATGGCCAACTTTAGTCAATCCGCAGGATTAAAGAATCCAGTTTACAATAAGAACTAAATAAGTTACAATCGAATCTATGAAAACATTCATCAGGCCTATCAGCCATTTATTTAAAGTGTAACTGTCGGGCATGAAATAAAAAATCAATTATTTCGTTTTATCTGGTAAACAAGTAATAAGGATGATAACCAGGCAATCCAAAAGTTAAAATCTCTATTACTTTTCTTGTTTATAAATGATCATTCCCCAGTTTACCTGACTCCTATTTGGCACTCACAAAATTTGGTACACAAAAAGGAAGTTGCAGGGCATGCTGGGTTGTCACGTTTTTGCTTCTGTACATTTAGTTAACTCTGATGGGAAATAAAGAAGCAAAAAAGACAACCCAGCATGCCTTGCAACTTCCTTTCTGTGTACCAAATTTTGTGTGTACCAAATAAGAGTCTCTCTCCCCTTGCCCTGGCTCCTTCTCTTCTCTCTTCCTTCCTCAGTCTTTTTAGCTATTCCTTCTCCTTTCTCTCTTTTCGCTGTCCACTTTTCTCTCTTTCGCTCCCTTCGCTGTCCACTTTTCTCCAGGACACACGGCGGGGCGTCTGGAGCTGCTGCGGAGCTGAGCGAGCGCCACCGGCAGACGGCCACCGGCTGCTCCCCTCACACAGCTCTCCAGACTTCCCCACTCGTCCGTCAGTATAGCTAGTGTGCTGTATATATAAGTGCTGTGTATATAAGTATATGCTACTTGTTCTACTGTACCTGACTGTATATGTTGGACTGCATGCACGTGTTTGTACCATCTCCGACCCTGTCTGTGCCAAAAATAATTCCGGGTACAACCCCCGTTGTACTTGCCGAAATAAACGTGATTCTGATTCTGATAAGAGTCAGGTAAACTGGGGAATGATCATTTATAAACAAGAAAAGTAATAGAGATTTTAACTTTTGGATTGCCTGGTTATCATCCTTATTACTTTGTTTACCAGATAAAACTAAATAATAGATTTTTGATTTTATGCCCGACAGTTACACTTTAAGGAAACAATCATTTCCACCAACTTCTCTGTTTTCATACAATGTGACCTTAATAATCTGATTGAAAATACAATTGTTCACTAAACACTGTGCCGTTTATAGGCACCTTAACCTCCCTGGCGGTTAATTTTTTTTGCCAAATTGGCAAAAAAAACTTTTTTTAAAATTTTTTTTTTTTTGTTTCATGTAAAGCTACCAGAGTGGTAGCTACATGAAACACCACTAGAGGGCGCATGTGTCCCTCTAGTGCGATCGTCGCCGGCATCTATAGCAAACAGGGGAACGCGTATACAACGCGTTCCCCTGTTTGGCTTCTCCTGTCGCCATGGCGACGATCGGGATGACGTCATGGACGTCAGCCGACGTCCTGACGTCAGACACCTCCGATCCAGCCCATAGCGCTGCCCGGAACTCATTGGTCCGGGCAGCGCAGGGCTCTGGCGGGGGGCCCTCTTTCGCCGCTGCGTGCGGCCGATCGCCGCAGAGCGGCGGCGATCAAGCTGTGCGCGCGGCTAGCAAAGTGCTGGCTGCGCGCACAGCAATTTACAGATTAAAAATCGCCCCACCAGGGGCTGAGATCTCCCCCTGCGCGGCATAGCCCGAGCTCAGCTCGGGCTTACCGCCAGGGAGGTTAAAGAGAACCCGAGGTGGGTTCTAAGAATCCTAATAGCAGACAGAGGCTAGGTCTGCATATCCTGCCCAGCCTCTGTTGCTATACAGCTTCCCCGCAGCCCCACTCTGCACTCTGCTATGCCCCCGTAAATCATCAGCCGAGCTAGCGATACATGGCGTGTCGACAGCCGGCTGTTTACCTTTGTAATGCCAGTCTCGCCGGTCCCCCGCCTCCTCCATAGCGCCGGTCCCCACCCGCGTCCCTTCCCTCCAATCAACAGGAAGGGACGCGGGTGGGGACAGGTGCTATGGAGGAGGCAAGGGAGCGGCGAGACTGGCATTTCAAAGGTAAACAGCTGGCTGTCGACACGCTGTCGCTTGCTCGGCTGATTTATGGGGGCATAGCAGAACGCAGAGGGGGGCTGCGGGGAAGCTGTATAGCAACAGAGGCTGGGCAGGATATGCAGACCCAGCCTCTGTCTGCTATTAGGATTCTTAGAACCCACCTCAGGTTCTCTTTAAAATGGGCTTGTAAGTGACAAGTGTGCCATATATTTTTTGTGCTCTTTGATCTTACCATGCTGAACCGTGAGGTTCCCAAGGACCCAGGCACACCCAACAGAATTCTGCCTTGCAGTTTTGGTTCCGGCATACCATGTGATTGCATCCTCCATCTTTCTCTATGGTTACATGACACTTGGGACATTCCTGAATGCATGTTGACCGAAGAGATGAAGAGAATAAAATGTAAATATTAAACATTTAAAATAATGTTTAAACATTTAATCTTAATTCCAGACTGAATGGGATGGGAATAAAATGTGAGAAGCCTACCTTTGTATTAGCTGCAATCCAGTTCGACGTCTCACTGTCATCATCACACTTTTTGATCCATTTTTTAAGCCACTGCAAGAAAAAAAATTGTTTTATTCAGGTAATTATATTTTACATTTATCAGCTCAAACTGTCCCAATAATATTATCTGCAGTGAATAGTTCAAACAAATAATTCCCCGTTCCTGTTCTGTACTCCCCGCCATTACTAATGGGAAAATAAAATATCTAAAAATCAAGTCAGTCTTTCTCAAAAAGTATATTTATGGTAATTGGTCATATGGTGCCATAACTAGGGCCCTGATAAAGCAGACTCACCACTGAAACATGTTGGCAACCATGGCTATATGTCTGTCACTGGAAGTGGACCTTGCATGAGAAATCTGAGACAACAGTGTTCTTTTACTACTACCTGCAAACCACCTTACACAGTCACTGGAGAATGCCCAATACAGTATATCAGTGTCAGTTGGATGCGCTTTTTAAATGGTACCTTTTTTTTTTTTTTTTTTTTTTTTTTTTTTTAGGGTGGAAAAAACTAAATTTACCAGAATGCGGAATTTTCTACATTGACTGACAGGACTACTACATTTCACGAGTCAATGGCCTCAATTCACTAAGATCATGCTAGAGATAATAAAGCAAGAGAAAACGTACCTCCACACGTGAGAGAGTTATCTTACCTCTTCATTCCTTAAGTTACCTCCTCTGTAGTTAATTTATCTCCTCTGTAGTTATTTTCACATGCAGTTAATTAACAGCCTGTCTTTAACGCTGGAGTTATTTTAAGGATTGGAGAGTTAATTTAAAGACAGAAGAGTTAACTTTAGGCTTGCCTGAGGTAAAATGTTTCCTGAATACTACATGCCTTATCACCATGGTAACAACTCTAGAAGAGTTATTAAAGACAGGAGATAAGCTTAGTGAATTGAGGCCAATATCTTTTCACATCTCCTGATCATATTCATCGCTCTCCTCACAGGATTGTCCCATTCCATCCGACTTGCACATGAATTTGATCACCAACTGCATTAAATGAGTATCCAATTAAGCCCTAAAATAAGCGCTCCCCAAAACGTCACTACTCAGATAGTCAAAGCGAGATATGGCTTGCTGCATGTAGATAATGGCCTCAATTCATAAAAAGCAGTGCGATGAAAAAATCTTGTCGGGAAAATACCGCACTCGGTATTTTCCCGGTCTCTGTGCTAATTCATAAAGATTTCCCCAGCTGCCCTTGGAGGTCGGTAAATTACCGCAGCCCATTGAGCGGTAGAGTAGAGCAGTGTCTCGAATCTCTCTTTGCCCTGCAGAAATGAATCACACAGACGGCTCTCTCCACTGATGACCCAGACAGATGAGTCACACAGTCTTTCCCTGCTTGCTCAAATGATTCACACAGAGGGCTCTCTGGCTCTCTCCACTGATGACTCAAACAGACTTCAGCTCTCTGCACTTTTGCATTCATCAGAGCTGTCCGTAACTTGTTATCGCCTCACTAGAGGTGTCGGTAACTACCGCCAGGCTTACCGCTTGCTTACTGCTTTATGAATTGGCATTTGCTGACAATTTACTGACGTGTTGTCGGTAACTGCAGCCAAGTCGGTAATTTATCTCCCTGGTCGGTAATGTCAGCTTTTCATGCGGTAACAGCCTTTATGAATTGACATTTTGCTAAGTGGTTGGTAAAGTCTGCGGTTTTCAGCATTACCGCATGAGGTAATGCTTTATGAATCGAGGCCAATGTCACATTAAACATCCATATTAATTAAATCCTTCAAAAGACATGCGCTTCCAATCCCACCATAAATACAGTTCAATATTGCACACAGTCCAAGTACGGTATATGCCTTCTATCAGTCACCAGATCCCAGAACCATACACGAGTCACTGTCCAACTGCTGTAAGGATGGCTTCCATCAATCAGTGCCTCACGGTGTAGATAGGATAAAAACAAAAACAAGATATCATAGCATAGTCTGCAGTAACAACTTTGTATCAGTGTTTAGATCCCCATCCACTAAGCAGAAGAGTCCATGCGAGTCACCCAGGGCACGCTCGGTGTGAACCCACCACCTCTTGGTAGTTCGCTCACCTGGAGTGGTAGCTGCCCAGACCCACAGACAGCACCACTGATAGAAGGCATATACTTGGACTGTGTGCAATATAGAACTGTATTTATGGTGGGATTGAAAGTGCATGTCTTTTGAAGGATTGAATAAGTATTGCCTGTGTCTGTCGCATTTCATCTGCCTTGCACATGAATTTGACCAGCAACTGCATCTGAATATTGCCGTTGTATGCAACATTCCATCTGTTGCAATCTGCCTTTGGCCCAGTGCACACCAAAAACCTCTATCAGATCCGCAAAACGCTAGAGGTTTTGAAGCAGATTTCAGAGCGATTTCAGAGCGATTCTAAGCAACATGCCTAGCGTATTTTCGAGCGTTTGTGTAGCAGATTTCAAATATTGGTACAGTACAGCTGTTACTGAACAACCTCATTTGTTTCACACCTATTAAGATGGCCACTTCCATAGCTTTCCACCCAACGTATGTTAATGTCATAGCTGTATGTTAATCCAAGTTTCATAGATTTGCACTTAATAGATATAAGGTGACACTAGTGTTTAAATTAGGACAATGTAATACAAATGAACAGAGTTACCCTTTAACATTGGCCTCAGATTCTTCTATTGCTGAAAATGAGTAGTCAAGAGCAAAATACTGTGTGTGAATTTTATCTTTCAGGAAATTCCACAGATATGCTGTGCCTGGCAGTGTGTAGGATGTCTCCTTTCTCACGAACTGAAATCTAAGGAGCATCCTTGAGAAATTGGACTACGTGCAAGAAATAACACCAGGTGCTAAGCCATGAGAAAACTCCTCCCTGCTGTGCAATAAAGAAAAAACTCTTGGTGTCATGCATTCATTATTGGACTACTAAAGCTCATCATGACTACGTAATTTGTAGTATAAGAATCAGTACACAGCGGAAGTGCCTTCAGAAGCCTTACCTGCCTGAATCTTTTTTTACTAGGCTAACCAGGTTTCTCCATGTATACATGTGAAGCTTCTGAATAAAGCCATACATTGCTTTCCTTATCTCCTGACGTATTTTTGAAATCTTGGTGTATTGATAAGTAAGTGATTTCCACACGTCCCAATCAATTCCTTTCTGAAAAGAATCAATTCAAAAGGAATCGATTCCTACCATACACTGCACATCAATTTCCAATCGATTCCAGCAGGGAATCTATTGAAAATTGATTAAACTACAGAGTTACACTGTTCGATGCAGTGCAAAGCTATAGGCCATCGATCTGCCAATGCTCTTGCCCCGCCCCCGACTGTGATAGGGATTACATTCTGAGCTCCTAGAGGAGCTACTGTACGTACACTGTGAAGCACTGCAGAAGATATTGGCGCTATACAAATCCTAAATACTAGTAATCTTACCTAAATCAACATTTCTTGGTTTAGAGTGGAAACTTATACATGGTTCACAATTTTTCACATGCCTTACAAGGAATTTATATAATCATTATGCTGGATCCACACGGTGCGTTCGCGCACTCGATTTCCCGCTCGATTCCCGTCGATTCGTTTATTTCCAACATGTCCGATTTGGATTTCGATGGATCGTTAGGTCGATTCGCATACAAAGTATGCCAAATCGACCTAAAGATCCATCGAAATCCAAATCTGACATGTTGGAAATAAACGAATCGACGGGAATCGAGCGGGAAATCGAGTGCGCGAACGCACCGTGTGGATCCAGCATAACACATTAACTGAGATCGAGTGCCCTTACTGAAAATGTGTTCACATTACATTCTGGGGACTCTCACACTATACAGTTATTGGTACATAAAGAGCATACGGTCAGATCATAAGATGTTCCCAGCCATAGAGAAGATTCATTTCCTGACGCCCACATTCACTCACCTTACATTTAACTGGATCGTGCCAATTTTCTCCACAATTGAAGCTGTAATAAAATAAAGATGAACATACTTGAAACTATATTAAAATACAAATAGAACCAAAGTAGTATGCTATAATGATAATTAGCTTAAAGTGGACCTGAACTCTTGCACAGGACAGAAGGAAAACGTAGAGAAATGCATCCTGAATGTATTTAGAGAGTTTAGCCTGTTTAATTCCCCCTCATTTGTGTCTAATCACTAGTTGTAATTTGATCCCTCCCCTGTTTCACATGACTGCCTATGGCAGATAAGCCCATTTGCAGGCACAGGCTGTAAACAATAGGTCTGCTTCCATGAATCAGGAAGTAGAAACTGTGCAAATTTATTTTAGGATGTGTATCAGCTGTAACAAATACATGTTTTTTGTTTAAAGATTATTATGCTGTTGTGTATCTTTTAGAATGGAGAGGAGTTTATTTATTTATTTAAGTATTTATATAGCGCCGACATATTACGCAGCGCTGTACAGAGTATATTGTCTTGTCACTAACTGTCCCTCAGAGGGGCTCACAATCTAGTCCCTACCATAGTCATATGTATGTATTGTGTGTAGTGCATGTATGGTCTAGGGCCAATTTTCTTGGGGGAGCCAATTAACTTATCTGTATGTTTTTGGGATGTGGGAGGAAACCGGAGTGCCCAGAGGAAACCCACACAGACACGGGGAGAACATACAAACTCCTTGCAGATGTTGACCTGGCTGGGATACGAACCGGGGACCCAGCGCTTGCAAGGCGAGAGCACTAACCACTACGCCACCGTGCTGCCCCCAGTTCTGAGTTCAGGTCCACTTTAAATACATGAATTCATTTTCTGGACCTTTAAATACTGTACAAGTGAAAATGTACTGTAAATGTCCTCCAAAAATGTACATTTTAATTTGTAGCCAGTGACATACTAAAACTACCTCAAGTTCAAATCTCACTTCATCTGTAACTAGACATGGACAATGAGATGCAAATAATTTTGAGTTATGCAAACTAAAGCAATTTGGAACTGGACCAAATTCTTCAGCTACTTCATTCCACTGATTCACTTCCAAGCTGCATACATTTGTACAAAATTATAAGAAAATTTGCATTATCTCAATATAAATGAGCTTTTCTGTATCCACAGCTACCAAGAATTTCAAGAAAGTGCGACATAGCTTTCACCCATCCAACCAAAATAATAGTAACAAGACACCAAAGCCATATCATTGAAAACTTTTTGCATTAACAGTTCCTGTGGTAACAACTGCGACGGGTGGAAGCTGCTGCATCTCATCGAAATCCCTTTCCAAAGACGTTTAAGGCAACATTTCACTCTAAAATGTGCACACTTGGCCTCTGAGGAAGCAGGTTAATGTTTCATGTCCGTTTCGGACATTAGGCCACGCACCCCTGGCACACACCACTATGCCAATTAAGCATCCTCTAATCCTGGTATGTCACATGTGCTTTGTTTGCCAATTGTCACTTTGTCTTAATACACTTATTAATTTTGTCTCTACCTATGAAACCAGCACATGATATTGTGGCGATAAATAAAGATTGCACTTTTCAGTGCCAGACATCCTCCTGATTTACTATGCATGCTTACTTTCTACTGGTCTAGAGCACTTCAAATGACAACTGCTCAAGAGGTCATCAGCTTGTCAAGACCCATTGAAACAGCTCCACTGCAAGTTTCTGAGTGCCTGTCCCATATACTATTTTGTTCACACTTATGCTAGCTGTAGATAACTGGGGAGGAAGCAATAATCAGGATATTGGGGTTTATTTTTGTTTCCCCTCCTAAACTAAAGATGCACTCCACATCCCCCCTTATCTTAATCTTTAAGGATCAAGTCTTTGTTAAATGGACTGTTGGGATCCTTATCCAAGTCACAAATACAAGCTGAACACTACCATCCCTTAGGGCCCGTTCTCACCTGAGCGGGAATCGCGCGATTCCCGCTCACGGCAAACCGCTAGCGGTTCTGCAAGAACCGCTACACAATGTAGCGAGTGGCAGTGTTGTCACTGCCGCGGTTGCGGTTAGCGATAACCGCAACCGCGCTGCATGCAGCGGTTTGCCGGCGACGAGCGTTCCGCGATCGTGATTAGCGTGCATAGCACGCTAATCGCGATCGCTCCAAAACCACCGCAGTGTCCAGTGATTTTTCCGCGCTAATCGCGGGAAAATCACTCCCGCAAAACACCGCCGGCGTTCTGCGATTTTAAGGGTGAACGGGCCCTTAGGGCTCTTTCACATCTGAGATGGCATTGGTGAAAGGTCAACCCATACGTTTTGATGAATGTGTTTTCGTGCATGTTTTGTGTGTACAGCAGGAGGATGATGAGGCGAGCCCATGACAGCCAGGTGCTCACCAAATTAGCCAGGTGAAGTACCTGGCTAAAAGAGCCTCAGGAAAACACTGGCATGACTTTGGGGACTCTCAAGCAATGCAGGCACTATATTTTTCCCTGTGCATGTGAATTGGACTATTGATTTCAATAGGCTTGAACTCCACTTCTAAATTTGCATGCGGGAAAACGCACATTTGCTCAAGTGGCAACATAAACCATGCTTCTCTGCCACAGTGACAAACTGGGGGAGGCAAGCCAAAGTCCTCTTCAATGTCTCGCTTGATGTACATCCACATCGATAAACGTGTGTGTAAACATAAACACACATTCTTTATTATCACAGCAGAGACTTCTTATCCCCACCCATATCTGGGGAGAAAACTGAAGGGGTGCCATCATTTCTGACCAACTCTATGTGGAAATGTGAAACCAAACCCAGCAAAAAGATTTTGGCATGGTAACGCATCATTTTTGATTAAATATTACATTTCAATGATTGCACCTACTCACCAAAATTGACGACCACATTTACAGCGCACAGGTTTGGCGTCAGGATACTGAACTTTAACAACGTGATGGCAGTCTGGAGCAGGACACCACTTCAGAAGTCTGTTACACTGCACAAGACAAATAATTAGTAGATGTTGAGCAATGATTAGGAACCACATTCACATAGCGCCATAGAACGCCAAAAATGTACCTACATGCTAAAACTGGAAACCAGGGGCCATATGCAATTCACTTTTACCAGAGTTTTCTACTAGGTGATATTTTTACAGCTTGTAAATAAAATGCCTTTTAAAACCACCAGCATGCAAATAAATCCTCCTAATAATTTTGACAGTACTTTTTCACTTACGTTTTGGTACTTTTCCATAGCAAAGTGCTAAAAAGTTATTTTAAATCGAAGATGAAAAATTATCTCCTAGGAGAAAACTGAGGAGAAAAAGTTAATTGCATATGGGCCCAGATGTGAACACTATTAGTAATTCATGATTATTGATAAGTTTAATGTACATTTGAAGTTCTGCATATTCATGTACTGAAAATTTACATGTTAATCAAAGTCTTTGGGCATCGTTTCCATTAATACAAATTTTGTCCGAATCGTGTCTAATGATTCTCGATGGTCCCACATGTGAAATGCAAAATTTGCATACGTTTTACAAAGGAAGCAAAGGAGGAAGAAGTTCTTGTATGTGCAATCCAAATTCAGAATTCTCACATGTAAAACGCAAGCCTAACATGGAAATAGGCCCTTAAGGTTTGGCATACTCACAATAAAGGCATCCCATCCAGATTTATTCTAGTTACCTTCACTTACACTACAAATTGGGCGTTTGTGAACCCTACCATTTTGTAGTTTCAAGGAAAATCTGAGGTGACTTGATTGTGGCTGAACTAATTCTGATGCAACAGCCTTAAAAGTAAAAAGTGAGTGTGAGAGTGTGTGTGAGAGAGTGTGAGAGAGTGTGAGAGAGTGTGTGAGAGTGTGTGAGAGTGTGTGTGAGAGTGTGTGTGAGAGTGTGTGTGAGAGTGTGTGTGAGAGTGTGTGTGAGAGTGTGTTATATGTACTCTCAATAACGTGGAGATGTCCATCCTAGCAGTAATTGCCACTAGCAGCAGCAAAACTCATTGGTATCACTGCATACCTGATAGCAAGAAAAAAAAAAAAAAGGTATATAGTTAAAAATGTTCTTCTTGGAGGTTACTTAAAATTGTTTTATCTACATAAGATAAACAGTTCTGGGGTAAAAGAAACAGTATGCAACTAACTAGTAACTGAGAAAAGGGTGGTTAAGTGCCCTTTCAGCATTGCATTTTATCCTGCTGAAACAGCCTTTGCTGTGGTACTTCTCAGTTTCCTATGACTGTCAGCTTTTTATCTTAGCTGTAGTGGAACTGCGAGGTTCTACATTGATGAGGAGGATGAACATCCCACTATACAGTACCGATATGTTGACAATCACATACAGTGCCTTGCAAAAGTTCTTACCCCCTTGGCATTTTTCAAATGTTGTTGCTTCACAACCTGCAAGTTAAACTGCAGTGTTCTCCCTAGGGCTAATTAGGTGGGCGGGCCGCCCGGCTGATTTGAAGCCCCGCCCGCCTGTTAAGTGCTTGCCTGGTGCTTCTAAAATCCAGCGCTGTAAACGTTATTAAACTTCACATAGGAGCGCTCCGTTGCCTGCTTTCAATCAGCGCCAGCCTCGCACAATAGCAAAGGCTGACGCTGTAAACTGCAGGAGCGCTCCTCTGCCTGTCAGCTCAAGTGTTCTGGTGAGACAGGGATTGGCTGGGCGGGTTGTAAGAGGCGGGAATCCTGCTCCGGTTCTCCCTCCTGCCCTCCAGTAATGATGGAGCCTCTCTTGTATCTTGTAATAAAAAGAGAGAGCAGGGAATGGGATGCTGGAGCCTAATCAAGCAAGGGACGGACTGGGAAGGGGGAGATTTCCCCTGTCCGCATCCCCTGGTATGTAAATGCCTTTCTACAGCTGCTCGTTTTTTGCCCGGCACCTCACTTAATAACCCCGCCCCCGGCACAGTACTAATTATGATGTGCGGGAAGATCTTGGGTGTAACTGCCCAATCATTATTAGCTTCTGCCGAAGGTGATTCTTCCCCTGCAGATATGCAGGCTAGACACAGCCAGGCAGTGAATCGAGCAGGGGGTGGAGAAGCAGCCAGCAGGACAGCACAGGCATCACTCAGTGAGTCCGTTCTCAATGACCTGTGCGCTTCCTGCTGGTTTATGGCCAGCCACAGTCCTCCCTCAACTTTCAGTCTCCCTTCTGGACAGGAGATCTGACAAAAGTCACTCTTTCCCCTGTAATAAAGGTGGCTGAGAAGAGCCAGGCTGAGGAGCTGTTGTTTAATTGCCTTCAGCCTAGTCAGGGATGAGATCAGGTTACATGTCTTTTACACAAACAGCTTGTGCAAATCTTGCAAGGAAGAAGCAGGATGGCTTCCAGATTTGTTTAGAACTCTTCATGTAAATGTCAGTGAATAAACTACCGGTATGTGCATTGGTGGTGTGAAATATCTGCTCATAATTATTGCAATTCACATGGCTGTAAATTCACCTGGGTGTTATGCCTGCAGCTGGTATTCTCATAATCATATCTATAGCCCCAGCACACTATCTGCAATACCCTAGGACAGGCCCCCTCCCCCTGCAGGAATAACATCCATGTGAGTTAGCAGCCATTAGAATTGCAATAATTATGAGTAGTGTTGTCCGGATCATGAACGATTCGGATCTTTGATCCGAATCTATTTTGTGAGTCGAATCATCCGAATCATCAAAATGAGTGATCGTGACAGAGGCGCTGAGCTACACTTGCACAACTTCTAAGCTACTCCTTTCTTGTATTTTGCCTGAGGAGGCGGGCTTGAGACCCGTGAAACGCGTTGCAATTGTGTATCTCTGAGTACAGATTAAATTTTTTTTGCATATTGACCACAGTGGTTGTGTCTGATAATTGGGGAGGTAAGTCCACCCTTACCCCCTTGTTTTATTGTTTTTAAACACGGTTCTTTTTTTATCCTGCTGGCGCCTCTGTTGTTATTATCCTCTATTGGATATAAGTCTGGACTTTGACTAGGCCCTTTTAACACATTCAAATAACCAATCGAGAGTCGATTTAGCAGTATATTTCGGGTCATTGTCCTGCTGGAAGGTGAACCTCTATTACAGTCTCAAACCTCTGGCAGACACAGATTTTGCTCAAGAATATATCCGTATTTAGCAACATCCATCTTTCCCTCGACTCATTACAGTTTCCCAGCCCCCTCTGCTGAAAAACATCCCCAACAGCATGATGATGCCAACACATCTCACTGTGGGGATGGTGTTCTTGAGGTGATGGGGTGTGCTGGGTTTGTGCCAAACAGCATTTTCCTTGGTGGCAGAAAAGTTAAATTTTAGCCTCCTCTGAACAGAACACATTTCCTCCACACATTTGGGGAGTCCCCAACATGCCTTTTGACAAACTCAAAACATGCTTTCTTATTTCTGGCCACTCTATAAAAAGACCAGCTCTAAGAAGCGTACAACTTATTGTGGTCCAATGGACAAATAGTCCAGTCTCCGGTGTGGAACTCTGCAACTCCTGCAGGGTTACCTTTGGTCTATGTGCTGCCTCTTTGATTAATGGCCTCCTTGCACAGTGAGTTTTGGTGGGCAGCCCTCTCTTGCAGGTTCAATTAGGCAACATGTTCCTTCAATTTGAAGATGACTGATTTGATGGAGTTGAGAGAGTGTGCACCCAGTTTTACAAACCACAAGGCATGAACTGCATCAGGCAAAACATCCAGATGTAGATGTAATAAAGAGCTTCAGTGTAACATCAAGCTTTCAAAAAACAAGATACAACATTCCTATTGTTTAGACTTCAAAAGAATTATCAATTTTTTTTTAAACCACACACCTACCTAGCTGAGGTAATGTGCACTGAACAGTGGAAAAACACTTACCTCTACAAAGCTATTCGTTATTAAATGCTGATACTTTAATTTCACTTTAGAATCTGTGATCAGGCGCCTGTTAAAGGGGAAAAAAAAGTCAGTAAGCCCATTAAAATCCTGTGCTTTATGTCTTCATGCCCATCTCCAGGCACAATTCTTAATATGTAATCTAAAAGCTCAGCAGTCAGAAAGCCCAAATTTACGGTACCTTTTTGTGTGAAAAGGTGTCTATAGCCAAAAATATGTCTTGAAAATTTGATCATATAACTGGAATCCACAAAGTACAGAGGACTGAATTTGAGTCACTAAGTGGAGCTGCTGTTCAGATTGTAAGAAGGATGGCACAGATTAAAGCTAATCACCCACTTGTAGATTGTTCAGCAAAAATTGATCAAAATATCGACTGAATATGCTGCAACATAGATTCTATGAGCATGATCGAATCTGCTGGTAATCTAACTGCAAAATCGTGCAACTTTTTGCCAGGTATTTTAAAAGTGATATAACAGCAGATTAAGGGGGTTTTACATAGACATAGACAAGTTCTGCAACTGACTGCTACAAATATTTAGGGAAAAAAATTGTGCCTGGAGTGGGGTGTAAATTGACGGAACAAACTGTTTAAGTATCAACACTAAATTTACCATATAAACCTTTGGCATATTGGCTGCTACTTTAATATGCACAGACAAGGATTGCATACTTGCTCAAATCCAGCCAAATTATTTTTAATATTTGATACTGTAAAAAAAAAAAGTTAATATCCGACTTGCTGTACCGACATGAAGTAGGACCATCTTACAATCAAGTTTTCATACCACTAGTTTATAGATAGATAGCGCTCCGCTTCTAGTTGTACATCACACTCCTCAATAGTAGATGAATAGAAGGAATCCCCTTACGGAATACACTCGCCCCTCAGGTGTGACCACTGCTAGATTGGTCAATTAGCGCCTGTTGTTCCCCTCGGCCGACTGCCCGATCTTTGGTTGTAGTATCCTCACTGCATGGAGTCCCCAGTTCCGCTGCTCTTTATGTCAATATTCCTCAGATAAAATAAAGCCTCACATAGCGTGACTCCGTAAATTAAAATCTTCAATTTATTATAAATGGGTACTCACAAACATGTAAATGGTACAGGGCTTAGAGTATTGACGGGCTCTCCCCCGTGCCTCTTCGGATAGGCTCGCCGGTGAGTTCCGTCAACGCCGCTGTGGTCCTTCCTGATCGTCCTGTTAGCTCCTTCCTACGCGTTTCGTCACATACGCGTGACTCATCAGGGGTGTGTCAAGCCCCCTGGACGTCAGGAGTATTTATATATTTCCAGGGGTTTTCCCCTTCTCCGTGCGCTGTTTGTGCGCAGTTCTCCGGTGACGCGCATTTCCTGATACACGGGAAGACGTCCTGCGTTCCATCCACAGTGGATGGAACGCAGGACGTCTTCCTGTGTATCAGGAAATGTGCGTCACTGGAGAACTGCGCACAAACAGCGCACGGAGAAGGGGAAAACCCCTGGAAATATATAAATACTCCTGACGTCCTGGGGGGTTGACACGCCCCTGATGAGTCACGCGTATGCGACGAAACGCATAGGGAAGAGCTAACAGGATGACGTCCTGCGTTCCATCCACAGGAAGTGGATGGAACGCAGGACGTCTTCCTGGGTATCAGGAAATGCGCGTCACCGGAGAACAGCGCACAGAGAAGGGGAAAACCCCTGGAAATATATAAATACTCCTGACGCCCTGGGGGCTTGACACGTCCCTGATAAGTCACGCGTATGTGACGAAACGCGTAGGGAGGAACAAACAGGACAATCAGGAAGGACCACAGCGGCGTTGACGGAACTCACCGGCGAGCCTATCCGGAGAGGCACGGGGAGAGCCCGTCAATACTCTAAGCCCTGTACCATTTACATGTTTGTGAGTACCCATTTATAATAAATTGAAGATTTTAATTTTCGGAGTCACGCTATGTGAGGCTTTATTTTATCTGAGGAATATTGACATAAAGAGCAGTGGAACTGGGGACTCCATGCAGTGAGGATACTACAACCAAAGATCGGGCAGTCGGCCGAGGGGAACAACAGGCGCTAATTGACCAATCTAGCAGTGGTCACACCTGAGGGGTGAGTGTATTCTCTAAGGGGATTCCTTCTATTCATCTACTATTGAGGAGTGTGATGTACAACTAGAAGCGGAGCGCTATCTATCTATAAACTAGAGACTGACTTTGGGTAACGCTGGACCCAGAATAGAGCGCATACTCACAAAAGGATTGCGTCATTTTGAGCGGTTAGATCCATTTGGACTTGTGAAGAGTCTGACTTTTTAACTGTATTTTAACATATTATAACTTATTAGTTTGCTCAAGTAGCTTACTTTTAAGTTGTAGCGCTGTACACTATACATAGAATTGTCCAACACCACTAAACTTCACATTAAAGGAATACTGTAGGGGGGGGGTCGGGGGAAAATGAGTTTCTAATGGTCCCCCGCAGACATCCTGTGCCCACGCAGCCACTCACCGATGCTCCGGCCCCACCTCCGGTTCACTTCTGGAATTTCAGACTTTAAAGTCCGAAAACCACTGCGCCTGCGTTGCCGTGTCCTCGCTCCCGCTGATGTCACCAGGAGCGTACTGCACAGGCCCAGTATGGTCTGTGTCTACGCAGTACGCTCCTGGTGACATCAGCGGGAGTGAGGACACAGCAACGCCGGTAGAGTGGTTTTCAGACTTTAAAGTCTGAAATTCCAGAAGTGAACCGGAGGCGGGGCTGGAACATTGGTGAGTGGCTGCATGGGCACAGGATGTCTGTGGGGGACCATTAGAAGCCATGGGTAAGTTCAACTCATTTTCCCCCGACCCCCCTACAGTATCCCTTTAAAGTAATGAGTGTGCAAGGTAGTAACTACACGTCATACAGAGATCAGTAGAGGAGAGAGAAGCCTGCTGCTGGAGGGGACATAGTGGAAAGCCAGCGATTGGGTGTGTTAATTACACACCGACCACTGCACTCCAGCCTTACAGGGGCGGCCCATGTAGAGGGAGGGTGATGTCAGCCCACTTCCACGCAGTGGCCCCTATACCTGCTATCTATACTGGGGGCTCTTATACCTACTACCTATGCTAGGGCAACTGTAACTGCTGCCTATACCCGCTACTAATATGGGGGCACCTATACCTACTACCTATGCTGGGGCACCTATACCTAATACCTATTTTGGAGCACTTATTCCTGGCTACCTATACTGGTTGCACCTATATGTGGCGGCACCAATACCTGGCTACCTATACTGGCTGCATCTATACCGGGCTACCTGTATTGGCTGCACCTATACCTGGCCACCTATACTGGCGCACCTATTCCGGGATTAGAAAAGTGGGATACCAATACATATCTGGTATCGTTGGATCCAGCAGAATCAGGACTTTTACAAACGGTAACATTTTTGTTAGTGAAAGTAATTCTTTGAAAAAAAAAAAAAAACAGAATAATTTTTTTATTTGACTTTAACACATTTCACTCCAAAATTTTGTTATTTCTCCAGAAAAAGTACAACATTTTGTTTCAGTGTTCAAGCCCAATTGATTACGGAAAAAAACCCAATATATAATGTCAATATTTCATGAAAGTTTTCTTGTCAAAAATCCTAAGTAAACCTTAAAGAGTGCAAAATGTCTAAAAACTGCTTGGAGGTAGATGTTTGGGTTAAGGACAAATCGGCAGGCAGCGAAAGGGTTAAGTGAACATCTGTGGTTACCCACAATGCACCGCTACTGAATATGCAATATTGCTTTTTAGTAGGTGGGCTTTTCAGTCTCTTTTAGTCCCCTATACTTTCCTTGAGGTTTTGGGTCACCCTGAGCTGCTTGGTTACTCCATTGTACTTGTCCAAGCCCTGTCCCAAAGAGCCATATCAACCCCTGCCATGCACAGAGGAAGACCAAATGTCCAAAACAGGCTGTCTGCATGTTGGGTTGATGTGGCTCTGTAAAATGTAAAGCTATATGTTTGCTATACACCAGCAGTTCTGGATGTAAGCCTGGCTTCAGGGGCATAAAGAGAATTTGCATATTCAGTAGCGGTGCATTGTGGGTAACCACAGATGTTCACTTAAAGCTGAATTATCACAAATACCTTCTGTTTTAGGAAGGCAAACCACACCATGCCACACACTAGGCATGGATTATTAAGATTTCAGCATGAAATCTACTGTATTAAAAATCTAACCACAGTGTTGCACTGCTTGATACAGAACGCTCCTACAGGCTAATGATCTACTGTCATTTCCAACCTGCCGCCGATTTCTTCCACCCCACGCGATCAATCATCATTTTCCAAAAATCGATCAAATGATCGATATGGCTGCCCTCAGCATCTAGCAGATTTAAGGTTTCCAATGTAAGTAGAGGAAACATTTTTCTTTTTTTTACAAAGGGGAATTATAGTTTAAGGTATCCAGTAGTAATCTTAAAATTTGCATTACAGCGAGAAAAACAAAACAAAAAATTTAGTTTCATCACATAATTCTGTGTATGGCACTTACATTACTGTATTGTCATCAACTAAAATGTCACAGCCGTGTGCCGGACAGGAAATGGTCTGAAATTGAAGAAAGGACACAAAAGTAAGAACTAGAAACATAATAAACATAAAAGTAAAGCCAAGATGTTGCTATACATTACAGAAATCCTAACAGAGACAGTGAGGCAAACCAGTTCTCCCAAACCATGATCTACCCTAGCACAGACATCTCTGTTGAGGACGGGTCTCTTTCTGTTATCTGTTCAGTTTGACTCTTAAGACAGACAGTGTTCTGATAATCTGGACTGATGGAATGTATGCATTTAAAGCAGGCCATACACTGGCTCGATTCACGGCCGTTTCGACAGCAGATCCGATCCTGGGATCGGATCTGCTGCCAATCGCTTGCGCTAAACGCACCCGCCGATCCGATTCCCTCCCGAAATCGGATCGGACCGTCGATCGCGCCGTGCGGGAAATTACCCTCGATCGCCCGGCGGTAGGAGCGCGTCGCTTGCGGCGTACGATTCGGGCCCGATCCGAGCATGTATACATTACCTGAAGCTGGCTCCGGGGTCCTCTTCTCCTCGCTGCACCGCATTTCCGCATGTCCCAGTGTACGCTTATACTTCCTGTGTCACTCCGGTGACCAGGAAGTTGAAATAGAGGGCGCTCTATTTGAACTTCCTGGTCACGGAGTAACACAGGAAGCGCCGGGATGGAGCATGAACAGCGGTGCGGTGCAATGCGGAGAAGATGCCCGGGAGCCAGCCTCAGGTAATGTATACGGGGGGGGACAGGCGGCAGGAGCAGCTGAACAGATTGTGATCGGTTTCAGGCTGAAATCGATTCACAATCTGTTTGCAGTAAAGGCAGCCATACGATCCCTATCTGATCAGATTCGATCAGATAGGGATCTGTCAGCTGGTCGATCTAATGGCACATCGACCAGTGTATGGCCACCTTAAGAGTTTGTTGGAAACCTTGGAATAGTTAAAACACATAAATTACAAATGCACTTGTCGTTTAAAGAAAGGACAAAGAAAAAAAACCAAAGTAAATGTACAAGAATGAAACATATACGGCCTGCTGAGTTGCATTCAGGACTAGTACACAAAGTATTACCTGTCCCATTCCCTCCTCAATGATTTTGGTGGTTAAATATTCACTCCAGCACTGCATGCAGAACTTGTGACCACACTCAAGGCCTGTGAAATACTGCAGGAAACAGAGAAATTACTGATTTGCATAACAAAATCAGAAAATGTAAATTGTAAGCACCAAGAAGGGTTACGGCTTGAAAAGTATCACTGTCTCCTTCAGCCTTTGAAGCAATCAAGTCTGAAATGGGGCAAAACGCAAGAGAGTCGTGAAACCATACTTGCCCGCTTTCAGACTTCCTCTATATTTGCACATTTTGACACTGAATAATTTCAAATGTTTAAGTGAAATATATCTGCCAATGATATAAAATGCAAAAGCAAGTCCACATCTGCATAGCTCTAGAGAAGCAAAATAAAGGAGAATTCCCTTAATTCTCACAGGATGGGGCATTCAACAGGATTCCCATTTGAATACAAAACCAAGTTGTCAACATTATAAAGAGTTAAGTACATGGTGTCCCATAAGTCAGTAGCAGGCAATTTTCCCCAACCCCCACTGCTTATGTCCATCTTGAAACTGTTCCTACCGACTCCCATTCTTATGATATATACAGGTAATACCCTGGTTAACAAATGAGGGAAGTCAGAATACTGTGCCATGTCTGTCAACTGTATCTGCTATGTGCCTCCAGTGTCCCCCTCTGTCACCTCTGTTCCACCGCACCTTCAGTTTCTCCCTTTGTGCCATCTCTGCCCCCACTGTGTCACCTCTGTATGACCAAGTCTCCCTTTGTACCTCCCTCTGTCCCCCTTTGCGCCTCATTCTGTCCTAGTGATGATCGTAATGTGCCAATTTCACTTACGGAAAATTTTAACATAAATTTCACAATTACGATTATGAAATTGGATTTCATGTATACCACCCAAACCTCCAGAGGGTCCCAGGATTGGATCACAGGTTTTCTGTAAAATGTATAAAATGCAAATGCAGAACTTGAAACTCGCTATATAGTACAGTGTACCACAGCAAAATGTAATTTACTGAGTTTAAAAAAAAATTGAATTTTTTAAAGTTGATTTTCTCAGAAATTACAAGGTCTATTTGATTTTTTTTCTTAATTGTTCTCTGGTCCTTTGTAGCCCCTTACACACTCCTATGGGTTCTGGTTCACCACAAGTTTGCTGGGTAGTCTGTAACTCTGTGTGTTTCAAGTTATACTCCATAGAGCCACGTTAATCCATGCCAAGCACTGATGAGGATCAACCAATCACAAACAGTCTGTATGCATGTTGGATTAATGTGGCTCGGTACAATTAACAAGCTGACACATAATTGCACTCCATCGGTTCTGGAGGTGTGGTTAGCTTACAGGGACAACAAAGGATGATTTGCACATTCAGCAGTAAAGCATCATGGGAGACATATGCTCACTCCAACCTGAATTATCGCAAATACCTTCTGATTTAAGAAGGCAAACTTTTGTTTTGCATAACATTTTAGTAAGAGGGCTTTTTAGTCCTTTGTAGCCCCTTAAACACTCCCAGGAGTTCTGGTTCACCATGAGCTTGCAGGGTTGTCTGTTCTCACCGAATTTGGCCTGCTCGTATTGGCGGGTCATTCGTAAGTCGATCTATCTATTGCCTAGTCCTAACTTATGGGACACCCTGTACTTTTTCTAGCTAGTAGATCAACTCAGCTAATTCAATGAGCCAGAAGGGAGTAGTGAAACAGATTTCCATCTTCAGGGATAATGGTGGCAGACTGATTGTACATTCTGGGCTGTGAAGACCATACTGACAGTTGTCATGTGTCCAAGATTGCTGTTACTGCTTTAAATCTTTAGGGCAAAATACAGTCATCATAATAAATCCCTCCTTATTATGCGCTGCCTTTTCTCTGCCTACAGAAGTGTTAAATAAATACACATATAGCTTATTCCAAAATTGCAAGATTATTCTGGTAAACAGAAGAATGGCAAAATCATTAATAAGACGTGAGGGGGGAAAAACAGAACTAACTAAAGATAGAAATGAAAAAACAAAAACAAAAAAAAAACAACCTTGCATTATCTATGACTATCTGAATATACTGTAATGAATATCTTCTGTTTGAAGAAGGCCAAGTCACATGTCTAATAATTGATGAAGAGGCTACAGCAGTGGTTCCCAACCTTTTTGGAGTCGTGACACATCACACCAAACGTTCAGATCCCCGTGACACGTACACTAGCGACTGCTGGTGAGTGGCCATTACTGCTGCTGGCATAGTGGTGGCTGCTGGTGAGTGGCCATTACCGCTGCTGGCATAGTGGTGGCTGCTGGTGAGTGGCCATTACCGCTGCTGGCATAGTGGTGGCTGCTGGTGAGTGGCCATTACCGCTGCTGGCATAGTGGTGGCTGCTGGTGAGTGGCCATTACCGCTGCTGGCATAGTGGTGGCTGCTGGTGAGTGGCCATTACTGCTGCTGGCATAGTGGCGGCTGCTGATGAGTGGCTTTTGCTGCTGCTGCTGGCATAGTGGGGGCTGCTGGTGAGTGGCTTTTGCTGCTGCAGGCATAGTGGGGGCTGCTGGTGGGTGGCTTTTGCTGCTGCTGGCATAATGGGGGCTGCTGGTGATGGGTGGCTTCTGGCATAGTGGCTTTTGCTGCTGGCATAGTGGGGGCTGCTGGTGTGTGGTGACTGCTGGCATAGTGGGGGCTGCTGGCATAGTGGCTTTTGCTGCTGCTGGCATAGTGGGGGCTGCTTGTGTGTGGTGGCTGCTGGCATAGTGGGGGCTGCTGGCATAGTGGCTTTTGCTGCTGCTGGCATAGTGGGGGCTGCTGGTGCATGGTGGCTGCTGGCATAGTGGGGACTGCTGGTGCGTGGTGGCTGCTGGCATAGTGGGGACTGCTGGCATAGTGGGGACTGCTGGTGCGTGGTGGCTGCTGGCATAGTGGGGACTGCTGGCATAGTGGCTTTTGCTGCTGCTGGCATAGTGGGAGCTGCCGGCACAGAGGCTGCTGCTATTTTGGTGGTGGTTGCTGCTGGCAGAGGGGCTGCTTCTCTCACAGCCAGGGGTTGCTGCTGGAACGGGAGCTGCTTAATTTTTTGCAGAGAGGTGGCATGAAAAAGTGCCTTACTCACGGTCCTCCTCACTGCAGATTGCCTCTCCATCCGCTCCTCCTCCTCAACCGGGACGCTATCCTCCGCGCTGTTCTGTTGCCCCGCTCTGCCAGTGCCTTCCCCTTTTGTTCCGTCCCATAGTAAATAAAGGACTACAAGAAAATGGCCACCGTTGTCCACAAATGTGGATGCTGGTGGCCATTGTCTTGTAGTCCTCTACTAACTACAATGGGACAGAACGAAAGGGGAAGGCATAGCAGGGCAACAGAGCAGCGCGGAGGGAGACAGAGCCCTGACACGGCGACACATACCGGAAGCTGCCACGACACATGTATGTGTTGCGGCACATGGGTTGGGAACCACTGGGCTACAGTATTATGTATCAGGTAGAATTGGTAGAGAATTGGCACTGAGGCTGGGATGTCGATCTGTGGCTGAGGTGTGAATCTGCCTGTCCGCTGAAAGCCCCCTGCACCCATCAGCCGACCAATTTGCCTGCAATTGTATGCATTTTCCCTTTTTTTGACTGCACAATAAAGAATTGTCTAAAAAGTGATGTTTGCACTATAACCAGGATCGCCAGCAGTGTTAACTCTCGTCCCTTTTTGTTTTCTTACATACAGAGGCTACAGTATGTTGTATAAGAAGTTTGTATGTATTTATGAATACGACAGCAAATATAAAAAATATGTAAAGGAACAATTTGACTGCCGTTTTTGAGAACCAAATTGACTGTTTCATATTCCAGAAGGCATCAAAGAATTCTAAATAGCCATCATATGTAAGTTGCTGTAATAAGGTTGACTCCATTGTGTTTCCTACATGAATTAACAGGTGATATGCAGCACTGACATAACTCATGAAAGACATGTGGGATGTCATCAATGTTTAATTACATTGATTTCCAGGGTTGTGAAATAAGATGACAAGAGTTCAATTTGTGCATTGCATGTCAGTTTCAAAAAGTGAAGGGATGACACTTTACATTTATTGGATTGGTGGACCACAGGAGCGAAGAGCACCAACAACCAGAAAAATAGGGACCTGGGAATACTGGTATGTAAATAGTTTTTGCTGTATACAAAGTTTTCAATCTAATGAAAAAACAATAACCACAACACCACTCACTGAGTTTGGGTAATTCAAGTAGCAGATTTGACAGGGCATATCCTGTGCAGAAGACCGCGTATTCATGGGCCGTGTTCGTGACTTCTTACTGGGGTTAATGACATGACATTCCGAGAAAAGCTTCTCCAAATTACCGTCAAAATACCTAGTGATAGAAAGTAGTTCAGGATGAGAAACCATCAGTGCTAAAGAAAACACAAAATATACCACATATAAACCAATTTTCAGAACAATTCAAAAGGTTTGAGGACAACTGAAGCAAGAGGGATATGGAGGCTGCCATATTTATTTCCTTTTAAGCAATACCAGTTGCTTGGCTATCCTGCTGATCCTCTGCCTCTAATACATTTAGCCATAGACCCTGAACAAGCATGCAGCAGGTCAGGTGTTTCTGACATTGGCTATCATTCATAAAGCGTTCTCGCATGCGGAAATGCTAAAACCAGCCGACTTTACCAAGAACTGAGCAAAATGTGTATTCATAAAGGCTGTTTCCACATGTGAAGCTGACTTTCCCGAGCAGATCGATAAATTACCACATTGTACAGTGATTCTATGCAGAAATGTAACAAAATGTTAATTCATAAAAATTAACGCAAGCAGTATGCGGACGGGGATTACCGCTCCCCTGGATGTAGCGATAGGCATGCAGAGTACATGTAGGTGAATGGGACAGACCTCCCAAGCAGCAGCAGAGAGAACACCGCATGGAGGGACTCGGCCAGCTTCTAATGTTTCCGAATGCCTACCGACAGCCTAACTCTAGCCTACAGCGGGATATCTCCGCACTCCTATCACAACTAGAAACATTTTTAGGAATGACCACCCAGAAGGATGAAATACTGACAGCTGTATTTTCCCGCAGGGATTTTTGTTACCGACAACACTTTTATGAATGAAAGCCATTGTCAGATCTGACAACATTAGTTGACAGCTTGTTTATGTTGTTATTCAGACATTACCAAATAGATCGATGCATTTTGGAGGTCATTGTCCTTTGCAGTATGCGCTGTATTGCTGAAATGTGCAAGGCATCAGTGTGGGTAGGCCCTAAGACCGTGGTAGGGATGCTAGGCTCTGACTATGCAAGATATTAGCAAGGAGAAAGGATGATCCGCACCACCTTCAGAGATAGCTTATTCTGTTTATTCGGATAGAAACATACAAAATTTAAAAAGAACTATAAGGCAGGACAGTCCACTGTTTCGGGCTCCTGCCCATCATCATGCTGCCTAGTTCTAAAATGACATACAACACATTCAAATATATATACAAATACAACCAATCACTGATCCTATACTAATTAGAGGACCTGATGAGAAACAGCCTATTTGCATATCTAGAAAAAAAATACATATATCCAGGCACATCGCCTCTAGTTAGGACATTAAATAAATTATTAAGGAAAGGGAGGTGCTGAAGGGGGTGTGGCTAGAAAACAGCAAAAATCTATTAACCTTCGCACTCTCGCATGCAAATGTTCAAACAAATGCATTCACAGATTCACTCATCCAGGCACAACTGTTATCCCTACAGCTAAGTTAAAAGCCGGGGTTTTAGTTCACAGAAGAATGCATTCTTATGCTTAGTCACCTATACTGCGCAGAAGAACCCAGGTAAACATAGGTGTCCTAACTCTGGCCCTGTAACATGCATAGTGCAGACATGCAAACACATTCATTGCATCAAACGTATCAATGGATTAGGAGCACACATCCTGACGTCCTCTCCTGGTGACAGACAGTGCATCTTACCAATCGCACAAGGGAGCTAACGTTATGTGTCCATGTGCACCATGCACATACACCAGCATAGGCTGTGTGTATGCTGACAAACACATACAGGGGAAGGAGGGAGTGCACTGAATTAGACCCTAGCCACAGGGGTCAGTAGCAAGAAAAAAATACATATATCCAGGCACATCGCCTCTAGTTAGGACATTAAATAAATTATTAAGGAAAGGGAGGTGCTGAAGGGGGTGTGGCTAGAAAACAGCAAAAATGCGAGAGTGCGAAGGTTAATAGATTTTTGCTGTTTTTTGTGCGATTGGTAAGATGCACTGTCTGTCCCAGGAGAGGACGTCAGGATGTGTGCTCCTAATCCATTGATAGGTTTGATGCAATGAATGTGTTTGCATGTCTGCACTATGCATGTTACAGGGCCAGAGTTAGGACACCTATGTTTACCTGGGTACTTCTGCGCAGTATAGGTGACTAAGCATAAGAATGCATTCTTCTGTGAACTAAAACCCCGGCTTTTAACTTAGCTGTAGGGATAACAGTTGTGCCTGGATGAGTGAATCTGTGAATGCATTTGTTTGAACATTTGCATGCGAGAGTGCGAAGGTTAATAGATATTTGCATATCTAGTCACAGATAATGTGGAAAAGAGACCGAAACCATCATATAATTTTGTCATATGCAGTTTGTAGGAACAATACAGCCAGGAACTCTTAGGGGCAAATCACACTAGTGCATTTTGCCGCAATGCAAAAAGGCATGTAACGATTTCCTATAGAACTGCTGCAATTTCAGAAGGCAAGAATTTAAAGATACATGCGATTCCTCATAAAAATCACTGACTGCTGTAAAAAAAACAAACCTGCATGTGTTAAGCATGTGTTGATTGCCCTCCTAAACTTGAACTGCAGATTAAAAAAAAATATTTTTTTGTTTGTTTGTTCAGTTACTATTTATTCTACTGAGATATCAGAACACTTTAATTACAATGTCCTAAGTCAAGAAGAAGATGCCAATAACTTCTGGATCATTTAACGGGAACCTCAACTGAGAGGGATATGGATGTTTCCTTTTAACCTTCCTGGCGGTAAGCCCGAGCCGAGCTCGGGATATGCCGCCGGAAGGCACCGCTCAGGCTACACACAGCTAGCACTTTGCTAGCTGCGTGTGCAATCCGATCGCCGCTGTTCCGAGCTCGGGATATGCCGCCGGAAGGCACCGCTCAGGCTACACACAGCTAGCACTTTGCTAGCTGCGTGTGCAATCCGATCGCCGCTGTTCCGCCGCCGCCCCCCCCCCCCCCCCGACCCCGTGCGCTGCCTGGCCAATCAGTGCCAGGCAGCGCTGAGGGGTGGATCGGAGTCCCCTTTGATGTCACGACGTCGGTGACGTCATCCCGCCCGTCGCCATGGCGACGGGGGAAGCCCTCCAGGAGATCCCGTTCTTTGAGTGGGATCTCCTGATCTCCGAGGGGCTGGGGGGATGCCGCTGAGTAGCGGCTATCATGTAGCGAGACCTAGTCTCGCTACATGAAAAAAAAAATTTTAAAACGGCTTTGCTGCCCCCTGGCGGATTTTAATAAACCGCCAGGAGGGTTAAACAATACCAGTTGCTTGTCAGTCCTGCTGATCTCTTTGGCTGCAGTAGTGGCTGAATCGCACACCTGAAACAAGCATGCAGCTAATCCAGTCTGACTTCAGTCAGAGCACCTGATCTGCATGCTTGTTGAGGGGCTGTGGCTAAAAGTATTACAATAGAGACACAGGATCAGCAGAAGAGTCAGGCAACTGGTATTATTTTAAAAGGAAAAATCCATATCCTTCTCAGTTTAGGTTCCCTTTAAACCAGCAAGTAGTCTTTCTGTGCATACTTTTAGTCACACAATCTCCACAGTATTTATCTCACTATTTGATATCTATATGTGCAGATTTTGTTTACCCTCTTAGATGTCAGTAAGGTTTTAACGTTTTATAGTACAAGATAGTTTTACTGATGCCCTTTCTGTTAATATTTATTTTCAGTAATTTCAAAAAGATTTTAAAATTCTGCTTCTGTAGTGCACCCTTGGCAATTTCAAATTGTAGCCTGGCTTAAATAAATGAATTCCCCTCATATATTGGAAAGAAACCAGTGACACAATAAGATTTTCTGGCAGATTTACTGTCAGACCGATTATTTCCAACATGTCCGATCTGAATAACGATTGATTTCCGACTGTTTTCTATTCACTTCTATCGGAAATCAATCAGAAATCAGATCAGACTAGTTGGAAATAATCGATCTAACAATAAATCTGCCAGAAAATCTCATAGTGTGTACCTAGCATCAGTGCTTCCTAAAATCTTATTCAAAACAGACTGCTAGTAGTCCAACATTGAAACTTCATCACACAAAACAGAACTGTCCAATGAATTGTCTAGTGCAGGCATGTGCAAACTTGGCCCCCCAGCTGTTAAGGAACTCAAAGTCCCACAATGCATTGCAGGAGTCTTACAGCCACAGTCATCACTCATAAAGGCAAATGCATTGTAGGACTTGTAGTTCCTTAACAGCTGGAGGGCCAAGTTTGCCCATGCCTGGTCTAGTGCAACAGCGCTTCTCAACATTATTACAGCATCTAAAGTACCCACTGGGATACACATACTATGTGTTAAAACCATTTAATTGCAGATTTCTTTCACCATGCAGAAAAGGTATTTAGATAGCCAGAATTAATTTGAATTAGATTTGAAAAACAGATGAAGTGCTGTGCACTTGCATCATACTATTAAAGGGTAACCTTAAAAAAAAAATGAGTTTTACTTACCTGGGGCATCTACCAGCCCCCTGCAGCCATCCTGTGCCCTCGCAGTCACTCATGGCTCCTCTGGTCCCCCGCTGCCAGATAGTTTCGTTTTTGCCGACTGGGAGTCGGTCGGCCACCATGCGTACGTTTTTACGCATCCCTGCTGGTGCAGGAAGCTATTGCAGACAAGTACATTTTTACGCGTTACGGGTGTAATGCTTAAAATTTTAAGCATTACACCCGTAACGCGTAAAAATGTACTTGTTGATGTCTGCAATAGCTTCCTGCACCAGCAGGGATGCGTAAAAACGTACGCATGGCGGCCGACCGACTCCCAGTCGGCAAAAACGAAACTATCTGGCAGCGGGGGACCAGAGGAGCCATGAGTGACTGCGAGGGCACAGGATGGCTGCAGGGGGCTGGTAGATGCCCCAGGTAAGTAAAACTCATTTTTTACAGTTAAGGTTCCCTTTAAGGTATTTCCTCACATGTTCATAGAAAGAAAATGGCACTTCACCTTTCCATTAGCTTCTCCTTGTCCCAGTTGAAATGACTCAAAAGTATTCTAGTGATAGTAGCAGGATTCTGAAAACATAAAAAAGTACATTGCTGTAATTGTACATGGAGGTAAATTTGTTTTCCCAACTAACATTACCTGCAATCCAGTTATTTATTCACTAGATATATTTAAACAATATTTATAAAACACAGCTAACAAAATCATAAATGTATGTATCTTTAGGATTAGTGGCATGTAATTCAGCATTTTAGCAGCAGAGATTTGTAGCAAGTTACTGCTAGTCCTTGGCAACTGTGCAGTAAAACAGCAGCAGAAGTGCAGATGAAGATTTGTAGCCGCTACAAAGCTCTGTTTCAGGTGACTAAAGTTGGAAGTCAGTCTGGACATTATGTGCTTTATTACAAACTGTGATCATTTCAGTCACACTTTAAGCGTTTTGTCACGTAGGTCAGTGGTTCTCAAACCTTTATGAGTGAGGGCTCCCTTGATGGCTTTGACTTTTTTTTCAAGGCACCCATCGGCAAATATATTTACCAAAATGCTGTTATGCCCCTTATTCAGAAGCGCCCCCAAATGGATGGGGATGAATGCCGAGGCACCCCTGGCAGGTGCTCAAGGCGCACCAGGGTGCCGTGGCACCCAGTTTGAGAACCCCTGACGTAGTTGATTGCAAGAGGCATTCAATAGGCTATCCTGCAGCTCAGAGTTTCTTCCAGCCACCAGTGTCATACAATGAACTGAGCTGGCAAGCTTTATTTTTACGGCAGCAGTTAAAAAACAACTGTAATGAGAGGGATATGGAGGCTGCCATATTTATTTCAATTTAAACAATACCAGTTGCCTGGTAGTCCCGCTGATCATCTGCATATAATACTTTAAGCTATACACCCTGAACAAGCATGTAGCAGATCAGGCATTTCTGACATTATTCGCTCTGACTTGAGCAGATACTGGGGAGCATTTCTGTTTGATGTGGTGGGGATTTTATGTGATATATTTATGTTGCACTTGATCTAGCTCCTGAGGAAATCTTTTAATTTAAACATGTCGAGGACTTTATGTAACACTGTAAATATGCACAAACTTTGCAATCCTTACGTCTGTTAGCACTTTGAACCCCCCTACCTTTCCAATTTGGAGGGGTCGTAATTGTGTGTATTTAGTACACTAGAAGATATGGTGGCAGCTCATCACTCAGTACTCTTGCTGAGAGGTATGCAAGTCCATATAAAAAGTAAGCAACCAGGCAATCTTCGCCCCCAAGCACCACTGTACTGTGGCTATATTGCAATGTAAACAAAAGGACGTGCAGCCGGATTCATAACCCAGAAACAGCCAGCAAAGATACAGTACATCAAGATAGACCGGGCAACTGTCACTTTAAGCGTTTTATTAGGTCTTCATGCCACATCGTACATCCATAAACAAGTAGAAAAATGTTCAAACCTGAAAACACTGGTGCTGGGGTGCACAGGGTTCGGTTGACCAGGGAAAGTAGAAGAAGGACGGCACTACAGCCGTTTCGCGCCCACCTGGCGCTTGTTCACGTGCTTGTCCTTGTCAAAAAGGACAAGCACGTGAACAAGCGCCAGGTGGGCGCGAAACGGCTGTTGTGCCGTCCTTCTACTTTCCCTGGTCACCCGAACCCTGTGCACTACAGCACCAGTGTTTTCAGGTTTGAACATTTTTCTACTTGTTTATGGATGTACGATGTGGCATGAAGACCTAATAAAACGCTTAAAGTGACAGTTGCCCGGTCTATCTTGATGCACTGTGTGATTGTGTGCAGGGCTGTGGAGTCGGTCCAAAAATCCACCGACTCCGACTCCTCAGTTTAGGATTCCACCGACTCCGACTCCACGACTCCGACTCCTCTAATTTGCATATTACAATTTTGTTGATTAAAAGTATGTAACATGAAATTCGTCTCTTAACTGCCAACGCTTAGGAATTTTACAAGACAACTGAAGTGAGAAGGATATGTAGACTACTATATTTATTCCCTTTAGACTAAAACTAGTCCTTGGTAAGAGTACTTGTAAAAAGTACAAACCGGAACAAAGAACATCTATCAGGCCCTAGGCAATGTAAGTGTGGTTGCATGTAAGAATGATGTGCAGGTACTCTGCAGGGGAATGAGGAGATTGTAAACAGACAACACCTCTGTGTTCAATGTGCACAGCATTCTCAGTGGATTCCCTGCAGCTCTGTGGGGAGTGCATATGTAGAGTATAGTACTACTGTGTAACAAAGTAAACCTGAGACAGATGAAATTAAAGTTTTATACAAACCTGGGGCTTCCTCCAGCCGCCTTCAGGATAATCAGTCCCTCGTTGTCCTCCTCCACCACCTGGATCTTCTGCTATGAGTCCAGGTACTTGAGCCAGTCAGGCGTAGTGCGCATGCACACACTCCGCCGCCAGGAGCATACTACACCTTTGCAGCACTATTGCGCAGGTGCAGAATGTTCCTGGCTGTGGGAGCGGCATGCGGCCGGACAGCGCTGACTGGCTGAATTACCAGGACTCATAGCAGAAGATCCGGGTGGTGGAGGACAGTGAGGGACTGATTAGCCTGAAGGGGGCTGGAGGAAGCCCCAGGTATGTATAAAAGTTTACTTTTCATCCGTCTCAGTTACCCTTTAATTTGTAGTCACCAAACCAAATTTTAATAACATATCAAATTATTTGATTTCATCAGCAAAGGGAGTGCATACATTTGCATAAATCAGCATCAATGCAGAATTATTTCCATCTCGTTGACCATCTCTATTAGTGACACGGCTACACATCAGGCTTTATTCTTACAGCATAGATGTTATTTAGTAAATATAAGAGATTCCTGTGTGCACATCATATATACAGTCACAATCAGATATGTATATCTGACCTTAAAAATACGGGGACTGCTTTATTGAAGCAGCACAAGTAACTAATTTTGATTGGTTTATTTCATTTTTGTGGACTAAGCACAGCTATTACTGTATATATACTGTATATATACATTATTTTTAATGACTATTATCTGAGAAATAGAACATTTTATCATATTTTCTATTTTAATTACAGTTACAAATTCATTAGGAGTCGGAGTCGGAGTCGGTGCATTTTTTCCCGACTCCGACTCCAGGCACCCAAAATTGCCCGACTCCACAGCCCTGATTGTGTGTATGTATAGGGCTGGCATATAGAGCAAGTGTGTGGGCTGACCTGTCATAAATCCTGACAATTGATGAGGCAGCCCTAGACACAATGCTACATATATTTACTGCCCCATGCACATAGACAAATCCTCCTGATAGAAATAATTGTGTACTGTGTTAGTTGTGTAGGGCTGGCTATACCTCTAAGTGACGACACGTATCTGACTAGTGTGTCATCCACCAGGGTTGGATCAGCATATATACTGATGTACACAGTAATTGACATTTTTGTTCCGCCCTTCGCTTTATTGTAATTAGCATTTAATAATGTTGCAAATAATAGCACGCTATTGGTACATAAAAGGGCAATTTGAGCCAGCCCTGACTCACGTGTTGCATAATATTCCCTGTACATTTGTCGGCTTCTGTTGCAAATGTTATTTCTGACATTACTGTCAGATCTGACAAGATTAGCTACATTTATTTCTGGTTTTATTCACACACTACTGCAGCCAAATAGATCAGCAGGGCTGGCAACTGGTGTTTTTTTGAGGAAATAAATATGGCAGCCTCCATTCTCTCCTCAATTCAGTTGTCCTTTAAGTAGTGGTGCAGATGCCTGAACACTGAATGCAATTAGCAAGGTTCAGTTAGGCTGCACCGGCACCGACTTCTGGTATTATATGCCAGGAAATGCCATGGGCGGTGGACGCATAGTTTATCCATCATCTTTATGCTTGTGGGCTCTAAGGTGGCCTGGCTGACTATGCAATTCTGCTGGGAAAGCACAAAATAAATGTCAATGACTAAGTTAACATCAACTTTCGATCTGCATGGCACAGACATTGCACACAACAGCTGAACAATACAGAAAGTTTCCCTTGCGAGAAATTACCATTTGTAACTTGGCGTGAGGAGTTCTTTGCAACAAGACAACAACAATATATCACTGGAGTGCCGGGGGAACAAGACCCTTAAGGCTACATTCACAGTGGGCGTTGCGTTCCCTGTGACAGCAGGGACACAACGGATCGGGGAAGCGGCACCACTTCTGTGCTACTATACTACCTAGAGGAAGCCAATCACACAGAAAATGCAGCAGGCACGATGATTGCAATTGGGGAAAATTGCATTACAAACACAGAGCACTCTTACAACATTCTCACACAGTTTCCATCAGTACAAAAGTTCCTAATGCTTTGCAATCCGAACCTCATCACAAAACGCTGCTAGTGGAAAATAGCCCTACAGCCTGGTAAAAACCAGGGCTGTGGAGTCGGTCCAAAAATCCACCGACTCCGACTCCTCAGTTTAGGATTCCACCGACTCCGACTCCACGACTCCGACTCCTCTAATTTGCATATTACAATTTTGTTGATTAAAAGTATGTAACATGAAATTTGTCTCTTAACTGCCAACGCTTAGGAATTTTACAAGACAACTGAAGTGAGAAGGATATGTAGACTACTATATTTATTCCCTTTAAACTAAAACTAGTCCTTGGTAAGAGTACTTGTAAAAGGTACAAACCGGAACAAAGAACATTTATCAGGCCCTAGGCAATGTAAGTGTGGGTACATGTAAGAATGATGTGCAGGTACTCTGCAGGGAAATGAGGAGATTCTGGGTGACAGACAACACCTCTGTGTTCAATGTGCACAGCATTCTCAGTGGATTCCCTGCAGCTCTGTGGGGAGTGCATATGCAGAGTATAGTACTACTGTGTAACAAAGTAAACCTGAGACAGATGAAATTAATGTTTTATACATACCTGGTGCTTCCTCCAGCCGCCTTCAGGATAATCAGTCCCTCGTTGTCCTCCTCCACCACCTGGATCTTCTGCTATGAGTCCAGGTACTTGAGCCAGTCGGGCGTAGTGCGCATGCACACACTCCGCCGCCAGGAGCATACTACACCTGTGCAGCACTATTGCGCAGGTACAGAATGTTACTGGCTGTGGGAGCGGCATGCAGCCGGACAGCGCTGACTGGCTGAATTACCAGTACTCATATCAGAAGATCCGGGTGGTGGAGGACAGCGAGAGACTGATTAGCCTGAAGGGGGCTGGAGGAAGCCCCAGGTATTTATAAAACTTTACTTTTCATCCGTCTCAGGTACCCTTTAATTTGTAGTCACCAAACCAAATTTTAACAACATATCAAATTATTTGATTTCATCAGCAAAGGGAGTGCATACATTTGCATAAATCAGCATCAGTGCAGAATTATTTCCATCTCATTGACAATCTGTATTAGTGACACAGCTACACATCAGGCTTTATTCTTACAACATAGATGTTATTTAGTATATATAAGAGATTCCTGTGTACACATCATATATACAGTCACAATCAGATATGTATATCTGACCTTAAAAATACAGGGACTGCTTTATTGAAGCAGCACAAGTAACTAATTTTGATTGGTTTATTTCATTTTTGTGGACTAAGCACAGCTTTTACTGTATATATACTGTATATATACATTATTTTTAATGACTATTATCTGAGAAATAGAACATTTTATCATATTTTCTATTTTAATTACAGTTACAAATTAATTAGGAGTCGGAGTCGATGCATTTTTTCCCGACTCAGACTCCGACTCCAGGCACCCAAAATTGCCCGACTCCACGACTCCGACTCCATGACTCCGACTCCACAGCCCTGGTAAAAACAACTTTGATTGGCCAATCACTGAGCTTATCTACACAATCTGTTCATAGTATTCAAAATCTGTTGGCCCTCAAGCTACATGGAAGTGGTAAAATTGCCCAGTGATTAACCAAAGTTGGATGCGTGTATGCACCTAAGGCATGATACATGCTTTCAACTCAGATTGTGAAATCATTGACCAATTTTACCACCTCCCTGTAGTATGGGTTTACCTACACAATCTGCTTATAGTATTTGTCGACCTACGTACTAAATGGAGGTGATAAAACTGATCAGCAATTGGACAATCATAATTGCAAGTGTGTACCAGGCTGAAAAAGCCCACAATCAGTAACATGTAGCAATCACATGAAACAAAGATTCAGCTGCCCTGACCAGAAGGGTGAGATTAAAGTGTATACTCTTAAACATATGTAATATTACAGAAGTATCTTTAGCTCAGGTTTGTTTGTTGACTTGTTAGAAACATATATGTTATTTGAGCTTAAAGGGAAGGTCCAAGCAAAAAAAAAAAAAATGAGTTTCACTTACCTGGGGCTTCTACCAGCCCCATGCAGCCATCCTGTGCCCTCGTAGTCACTCACTGCTGCTCCAGTCCCCCGCTGGGAGCTTTCTGACTTCGGAGGTCAGGGCCGAATTGCGTACATTTTTACACATTCCCGCTAGTGCAGGAACATTAACGCATACATTTTTACGTGTTAGTGGTGCAACGCGTAAATTTTTGTTCCTGCACTAGCTGGAATGCGTAAAAATGTATGCAATGTGGCCCTGACCTCTGAGGTCAGAAAGCTGCCAGCGGGGGACTGGAGCAGCAGTGAGTGACTACAAAGGCACAGGATGGCTACATGAGGCTGGTAGAAGCCCCAGGTAAGTAAAACTCATTTTTTTTTGCTTGAACCTTCCCTTTAAACAGGGCAGTAAATACTATAAGTGCTTTCAATGAACTCAAAGGAGGACAAATTCCAGCAGAAATATAACTGTACAGCTTACACCATTGGCACTGGCAAGGTTAACTCAGACAGACATTCAGTGACATGAGTGATTCTTGCCTCTCTGGTTTCAAGGACACTGTGCACAGCTCAGACACCTGACACAGCAGTAGGCATAACATTTGGCATCCACCTATTTCCAGGTAAAAAGAGCAGTGACTAACTGACCAGTGCTGGCACTGTGTGATAACAGCATTTTCTACATGTGTACGCCACGCCTGAATTCTTACGTCATGAAACAAAGATAGAAATAGGTTATGACTGCACTGCACTCTGGTTTACTTCCTTGTACTTTGCTAATGTTGAGCTTTTACATTATATAAGCTCCTTTTAGCCTACAAGACCTCAAGCTAAGCAAAACACTTCATTATGTACATGGGAATTGCATCACTTAGGGCCCTTTTCCACTAGCGGCGTTTGCGATGCTGAATCGCAAAATCGCAAACCGCTACGGTTTGCCTTTTAACATAGGAATCGCGGTAGGTAATTTCCACTACCGCGATTCGTTTTTGACTCAAACGCAATCGCACCGCGGAGCGATCTTTGCCGCGATTTTGCTATGCAGTGCATTGCATAGCAAAATCGTGAACGCAATCGCTGGGAAGTTTCCTGCACTTGCGATTCAGCAATCGCTAGCGTTTAGCGCGAACGCTAGCGATTGCTAGTGGAAAAGGGCCCTTAATGTCTATTCACTACAAAAAGACCAAAGCTTAAACCAGCATGCAGCACACGAGTATGGCTTGGTACTGGAAGGCTATAACTCAATGGATGTATGTTTTTTTTCAACCCATGTAACGATGTAATAAACCACTGCCACAATATTTTGTCAGAACTGAAATATACCAGTTGCTGAAAGTTATATATCAGCTGCTGGCAGTTACAACTGAATGTGCAAGGTAATGTCCATGTTTCCATATGGCTCAAGTGGGTGACATTACAGTTTAACAGTGTGCTGACCAGGAAGCTGTTATGGGGTAATGGCCATTTTCAAAATGGAGGACGAAGAATTCCATTGATCACAGTGGACAAACAGGACAGGATAAAGAGATTGAGGAGTAGACTACACAAGGGGTAAGTATGACCTGTATATAGTTATTTTGACTTTTTATTTTCAGTTCAGGTTCTCTTTAAAGCCCCATCTACACCATACGATTCTTTATACGATTCGATTACGATTCTATTTACGATCCGATTAAATCCAACATGTCCTATCGGGATTCGATTCAATTCGATTTGCCATTGTTTTGCAATGGCAAATCGAACTGAATCGAATCAAAACCCGATCGGACATGCTGGATTTAATCGGATCGTAAATAGAATTGTAATCGAATCGTATGGTGTAGATGGGGCTTAAGAATAAGTTGATATCCCGTAGATAATTTATCTTATAAAGCACTTCCACCCCATACCTCTGTACCAGTTGAGAGGGTGGAAGACAATCACAGGGGGAAGAGCAGGTTTGGAAAATGAATCAATGAGAGGGGTCTGAGTAGAGCCAAACTGGACACTTTCACAGCATTGGCACAACTACCATGGGGACAGAGATTAGAATGAAGAATTCTGACAGGTACTGTAAATATGCATTTATGTGAGCATTACCACCCAGTCCCTAGCGGCTGTGCCCAATTTGCAAATGTATACAATACATAACAATTCCCTTACAGGCCACCTTTAACTCATATTAAAATCACATAATGAATATACCTTTAGGTGAAGCTTCAAACAAAATGGGTCTTAATATAAGGAAAGCTTATGATCTTTGTTGTATTTTACCGCTATCCAGGGCTGTGGAGTCAGTAGAAAAAAAATCATCCAACTCAAACTCCTCAGTTTATGAAACCACTGACTGACTCCAGGTACCCAACATTTCTCAGACCTCTCGACTCCTTAGTCTAATAATTACCAGGGCTGTGGAGTTTGCACAAAAATCCTCTGACTCATACTCCTCAGTTTAACAAACCACCGACTGACTCCAGGTACTCAAAATTGCTTTGACTCCGACTCCACAGCCCTGCTGCTACCAGTGACCTTTCCCTTCCTGTGTTCTTCATGATATGGTTAGCAATAAAGAACCGAAAGACCTGCTAATGTTTCCCCACTGTATCCAAAATTAAATGTGTCCAGGACCACATAAATAAACATATGTTATTTAGTTCGACTATGTGCCCAGTTGACTCAAATATGAATATACTAGATTGGAGTCCAGCAGTTAAAGCAGATCCGAGATCGAAAAACTAACTATAACAAGTAACTTGTCTATATATCTTATCTAAAGTTTAGATAGTTTACACAGCAAATTTAGCTGCAAACAGCTTTAATAGAATATGATTGATTATTCCTGTGATACAATGACAGCAGCCATGTTGTTTGTAAACATTACACAGAAGCAGGCTTATCTGCATCTTGAGCAAAAAAACCTAATCCCCCTTCCTCCCCTCTGCCTCTGAAATCTCTGGCTAGTAATACCCCCCCCCCCCCCCCTCCTCCTCCTGCCCAGACTGAGCTCCCATAAGCCCTTGCTACTGTCTGAAAGTGCCTTGGCTCTCTGAAAACCTGTGGGCGTGGCTTCTTTAGTTTATAGGGAATTAGAGTATAAAAACAAAAACAAAAAAGTATTTGGCTTAAGGAATGCCCTAGAAACAATAGGAAAGGAACACAATTATGCAATGAGTAAAAGTTCATCTCGGATCCACTTTAAGTTACACATATAATGAGGTACTTGGCATCAATCTCTGAACTGTACCCTTACTCCACTGAACAGGTAGTTATACTCTTTCCGTGGCACTGCTGTTTGTTACAACTGTGCATTTGTAATGTTATCCTTTTTGTTGTGGCATTCAACACAACACACAAATTCCATTACTAATAAAGAAATGAATAATGCAATCGAAAGTAATTATACTTAAGATAATAATGGGTTTAATTAACAAAACCTACGATCAAAGGAAGAAACCAAGCTGATAAAATTAGCACATTATACTTAGTATACTATACAACCCTAACTACAAAGCACAGCCATCATTCTCATGCAATATAGAAGCTTGAGGTTTAAAAGCTGATTAAAAGAAGAGGACAGGATGAGCAAAAATCCTGACACATGAATGGGGCCTACACAGGAATGGAGAGAGGGCAGTGATTAGCCACTGCGTCACACATAAGAGGCTTGTGCTGTGGCCCAAGCATTAACCTGCTTGTTGAAAGTGGACAAGGAATTTGTTTATCATAAATTTAAATCAAATTCCTAAACATCAGGAAAATATATGGTTTATACAGATTTTTAAGTCCACGTAAATGTAAACTGTCGATTTTGTATAGCTATGAAAAACATTTTTATAAATTCCAGAAGCACAGCTTTTGGAACCATGGAAAATGTGGACCTGTTGCATACAAACTCCAAATTCCTATTAGTTAAATAACACCAATGACATTTTTCACCCACACTGCACTTCTCTGAAGGGAAGGAAAAAAAAAAAAAAAAAAACACACCCAAAACAAAACAGGAAATTCAATCAGATTTCTAATTTCTGGTGATATGCACTATTCAAAGACCTAAGCACCTTTTCTGCATGCATAGTTTACATGTCATAGATAGCATTACTATCCCACAATGTTCTCATAAGACAGATCGAGAGCTTTATTGTCAAGAGAAGGGTGGGGGGAAAATCACCCGATTAAAGCTCCATGGAGAACTTTTCTGGTTCTTGACAAAAAGTATGGCACATACTGTAGGGATTGAATTTACCAGACAATGGGTTCACCAGTGGCCCATAATGGCCAACATGACCTCTGACGTGAAGTCAGCTGCCCTGGAATGGGGTTAGTCACATGCCTTTCTCACTCGAACACGCAAGTTCATAAATGCCACTGGCCAGCTAATTTAAAAGGAACCTGAGGTGTGAGATGTATGGAAGCTGCCATATTTATTTGCTTTTAACCCTCCTGGCGGTTAATTTTTTTTTGCCACTTAGGCAAAAATCCTTTTTTTTTAATTTTTTTTTTTTGTTTCATGTAAAGCTACCAGAGTGGTAGCTACATGAAACACCACTAGAGGGCGCATGTGTCCCTCTAGTGCGATCGTCGCCGGCATCCAAAGCAAACAGGGGAACGCGTATATAACGCGCTCCCCTGTTTGGCTTCTCCTGTCGCCATGGCGACGATCGGAATGACGTCATGGACGTCAGCCGACGTCCTGACGTCAGACGTCTCCGATCCAGCCCATAGCGCTGCCCGGAACTCATTGGTCCGGGCAACGCAGGGCTCTGGTGGGGGGGGGCCTCTCTTGTGCCGCTGCGTGCGGGCGATCGCCGCAGAGCGGCGGCGATCGAGCTGTACGCGCGGCTAGCAAAGTGCTAGCTGCGCGTACAGCAGTTTAAAGTGTGCAAATCGCCCCACCAGGGGCTGAGATATCTTCCTGCGCGGCATAGCCCGAGCTCAGCTCGGGCTTACCGCCAGGAAGGTTAAACAATACCAGTTGCCTGGCAGTGCTGCTGATCTTTCTGGTCAGTAGGGTGTAAAGCATAATCTACACAGTAAAATTTTCCACCAGATCAACTATCTATTAAGGTGGCCATGCATTGGTCGATTTGTCATCAGATTCGACCAACAGATAGATCCCTCTCTGATCGAATCTGATCAGAGAGGGATCGTACGGCCACCTTTACTGCAAACAGATTGTGAATCGATTTCGGCCTGAAAAGCGATCACAATCTGTGGAGCTGCCGCTGCTGCCGCCCCCCCCCCCCCCCCTCTCATACATTACCTGTTCTGGCCGACGCGAGTCCTCGCTGTCACCGATTTCTTCTCCCCTCCGTGCTCCAGGCCGTTCCTGCAGCTACTGAACTTCCTGTCCAGGGGAAGTTAAACAGTAGAGGGCGCTCTATAAACTTCCTGCCGGGACAGGAAGTTCTGTGTAGCTGCAGCCCTGGAGCCCAGCGCGGAGAAGCAGCGGTGACAGCGGGGACTCGCGTCGGCCAGAACAGGTAATGTATACCCGTTGTATTGCGTCGGTCATTCGAACGCCACTATCGACGCACTCCCGACCCGCCGTTGAAAAATCTTCTGCACGGACGGATCGACGGGAATCGAAGGGAACGATCGATTTGGGACGGAAATCGATCGTTCTGTCAGCGGTGTGCGTGGCGATTTCACAGCCGATTCGATCACTGTGATCGAATCGGCCGTATATCGGCGGGAAAATCGTTAGGTGTATGGGCCCCTTTAGATAATTTACAACCGGTCCAATCGGGTTTTGATAGATTTTGCAATAGATTTTGGGCACTTATCAAAGCAAAATCTATCGCAAAATTGATCAGAAACAATCTGGACATCTACACACGATTCAATTTCTTATCAGATCACTGGTCAATGTGATAGAAAATTGTACCGTGTAGATGAGGCTTAAATCACACTATTAAAACAAGCATGCAGCTAATCTTGTCAGATTTGTCATAAGCTGCGTACCCAGCTGGCGATTTTCACGACGACCGGCAATTTCTACAACGTCGGCAGTTGGGTACAGAACCACGATGAACGTCGCTATCCAGAGAGGAGGGCTGAAGGAGCAGCTAGCGAGTTGCATCACGTAGAAGGTGGGGTGATTACAGAGAACAATGCTCTTGGCCAGTGCTGACTGCTTGCAGAGGCGTCGGTTGCCGCTGTACACTAATTAAGTACTTGGCAGAGGTGGTCATTATTGGCCACCTCAGCAGTCTTTCATCAAGCATGTCTAAATAAAACTAACAGCATTAAGCCTCAACCATTGAGGAATTACACAAATAATTGGGAAGTCACCAGAATGTAATCATAAAACACAACTTATGCCACATTGCATGAAACCCATACATTTAATTACTAAACATGGATAAATCATTTTGTCAAAGTCTTTAAAGATTTAGGCTGGCAAATATTTTCCATTACTGTTTTCTACAGCAGCTGATCTCACCACTAGAAACCCGTTGATAACAAGGATGGGCTGTTTATATAGTTCAATACAAAGCCTCTCTTTCTTCATCCAACACTGCCCTCTAGCGGTGACCAAGAATGTCAGCTGTGCTAAATACGTAACATTTCCACAAGCAGGCTGGGATCTGTGAAACGAATCTTATTTGCAGAATATAGAATACAGTATTTAACAGACCAATAGGATGGAAAACTGTAAATACATCAATCTATCTAATTTGTGATAGAGTAAAATGCACTGCAAACAACCTTTAACTTGTACACATGTACTAATTGTGGCGCCCATCAGGATCAAGCTCAATCCTACTGGTGACATTGTGGAAAATGAGTCCTGTACAGATGTGGACTCTACTACTACACAATAGGGACGCATACTGTTGCAGTGGGAAGTGAAGGAAGTATGACAGCACCATGCAGTATAGGGTGGCTTCCGGCAGATGGGGTAGAGAGGGGAACAATGCATTTAACTGTCAATATCACAAAGCAATATCCTGGATTTGTGGGAGACAGGAGAGACTGCAGAGTAGTGTAGCAGTGTGGTATTTTATGTTCTCCAGCCCAAGGTCCGATCAATCTTACTTTCCTGCACCCGCTCTGTCTCCCTTTCCTCAGTCCTGGACTTCTCATGTTACACGATGACTAAAGCTCAAGACTGTTGTGAGTGAAAGCTACCAGCTGCAGCAGAGGACAGATCGGACCTTGTACTGGAGTAGGTAAGACACTGACTGCTCTGCTGCAATACTCTGCATCAGGGGAGGGAGGGGATTATATGGTGATCAAAACTGTTATAGGGAGGAGAGAAAGTAGTGGCTGCATCAGTTATGTGGGGGTAATTGTGGTTGCACGTTATAAACTGGGAAAAGATGGGGGGGGGCATGGCGGTGGCTGGAAGAGAAGTTTTTTGTCTTGAAGCACGCTCTTGCAGTGCAGCCAAGGCCATGAACAAGTACTGTATTTTCCACCATATAAGACGCTCAGGAATATAAGACACACCTAGGTTTAGAGGGCAAAAAACAGAGAAAAAAAATACTTAACTTGGTACGTACATATTCCAGGAGTTATCCCTCAAATTGTATCCTCCTGTGTCCCCCATGTCTGCCCCATACCGCCTCCTGTTACCCCCATTCGTCGACCAGCACCCCTCATGTCTCCCCCACCATGCCTGTGTCTCCCCATGTCCCCTGCATGTCTGCGCTGTGTGCACAGCTCCTCCCCACGTGTTGTCTGCCACCCCCACCCTCCCGGGGTGTTTAGTGGCAGCTGCTTATCACTTCCATCATGCCCGCGAGGACTGCAAACCTGTCTTTTGTGTGCGGCTTCCTCTAGTGCCGGCTTTTAATAAGGCGTCAAATACAATTAGTGATGGTGAAGGACTAATTCTGGGTGCACACTGAGAATTTCGGGCTGATTTACTGTTAGATTATTTCCAACATCTCCGATTTGCTTTCTGATCGATTTCCATTAACTTCAATAGGAAATCGATCGGAAAATGCTTAAAAATCAATCGGAAAGCAAATCAGACATGTTGGAAATAATCAATCTGACAGAAAATCGGCCAGAAAATCTCAGTGTGTACCCAGCATAATAAATGCTCAAGGCATTAACTATATTGTTCTTTCTAATTTAGGGTGTCACAATCACACTTCATTAATTCACCCACAGGCTACATTCAAAAAAGAAGGCATGAGAATTGCAGTGACGTTTGGCAAGCATATTTGGCCCGCAAAACAAGTTTTCTGTCTACCACTTTGCTTTACACAATCTGTATTCATTATCAAATATATTGCTGCAAGGATATGCCTTATTTAGTTTTGGGTTCATTTGAGCTCTGCGTGCCTTCATACTGTTAGGCCTGGAACCCACTGCAAAACGCAATCGCTAGCGTTTTGTATGAGCAGTTTGTAAGTGATTTCATGAGCATTTTAGGGACAGTTTTTAAAAAGTGTATCAATTTGCCAGCAGTTGTGTAGTGCTTAGCGATTAGCGTTTTAAAGTCCAATTGGTCCGTTCAATTTCATTTTAATTTTGTTACAGTGTGCAGTAACTTTAAAACGCTAGCAAAATCGCTCCATACAGGTTTTGATGAGCGATTACGCCAGCGATGATATACTTACCATTGAAGCGCTAACGCTCTCAAAATGCTGCATGTCCTGCGCTTGCGATTTCAGGAAGCGCAATCGCTCCAGTGGAAGTTGCCCCATCCATTAACATTAGCTGAGCGTTTTGGCATAACGCTAGCGTTTTGAATCGCTCCAGAAATGCTCACAAAACCGCACTTGTGGGTTCCAGCCCTTACAGGCAGTACCCGCAAATTATGCTGTAAAAGAGCTAGTCCCTTTTTCCATGGCCGTCTGAACTGCTCATATGTCGAGCAGTTCAGTGTCCAGTCTGCTGCCCATGACTGCCGTTCAGGTGCAATTAAAATGCAGCCAAATTGCAGTGGTTGTAGCACCAAGCGTGCAAAGGGCTGACATGGTGGTGTAACCCCCATGGCGAGAAAATGTGTCATGATGCATCGGAGCACAGCAAGCCTTGCTCAGATGCAACTTCACTGGGGGGGGGGGGACCTGTCCACCGCCCATGCCAAGGGCTAGCAAACACCTGTCCGGTAGACGAGAGCAGCTGGTGAATTCACTGGGAGGTGATAGTGGGGGATTGTTGTTAAGAATGGAAGTGTAGTGGATTCTGCGAACAGACGAAATGGGACCACTTGGCTTGAATGACTATTTGGAATGCTTTCTAGATCCTTGACTTCCAGCCTCTTCTTGCCTGCCATTTTTCCAGATAAGTACTAGCTTTGGTCTCTTTGCCTACAAGATGCCATGTTCTTTTTCCCTCTCTAGCTTGCTACGTTTGTAGCTGGGAAGTTTGAGATGAGCCACTTTAAGATGCAACACACTGCACCATGTGATTTAATTAACCTCCCTGGCGTTCTATTAAGATCGCCAGGGAGGCTGCGGGAGGGTTTTTTTTTAATAAAAAAAAAACAATTTCATGCAGCCAACTGAAAGTTGGCTGCATGAAAGCCCACTAGAGGGCGCTCCGGATGCGTTCTTCTGATCGCCTCCGGCGGCCAGAAGTAACACGGAAGGCCGCAATGAGCGGCCTTCCGTGTTTCGCTTACCTCGTCGCCATGCGACGAGCGGAGTGACGTCATGGACGTCAGCCGCCTCCGATCCAGCCCTTAGCGCTGGCCGGAACTTTTTGTTCCGGCTACGCTGGGCTCAGGCGGCTGGGGGGACCCTCTTTCGCCGCTGCATGCGGCGGATCGCCGCTGCATGCGGCGGATCACCGCGCTGCAGCGGCGATCAGGTAGCACACGCGGCTGGCAAAGTGCCGGCTGCGTGTGCTGCTTTTTATTTGAGCCAAATCGGCCCAGCAGGGCCTGAGCGGCAGGCTCCGGCGGTACTGGACGAGCTGAGCTCGTCCAAACCGCTCAGCAGGTTAAAGAGCAGGAGCGCCTATTACTTTTGTTAACTTAGCCATGGCATTTTGTGCCTTTTCTGTTTTTTTCTTTTTCTCCCAAGCTCATTTGTAGGCATTTAACATCTCTTACCACTTTTGTCTCTATATTTAGAGCAATTAGGGTTACATTCCTGCATCTTTTTGCATGCCCCACCCTTTATTCTTTAATACTTCACACAGCCTACTCCTGACAGACATTTGTGTGTCCTTTACCCTTTTTTACACTCCCATCCCTGCACGGACACATCCCTTTTCCTGTTTTTCTTTTTCCTCTTTCCTTGGTCTCTTACTTCACCGACAAACCTTTAGGCTACTTACACACCAGGACGTTGCGTTTAGGGGACGTTATAGGGCACATAACATGCCCCTAACGCAACGCCTGGTGGTGTTGGAGCAGGACGCTACCACGAGCCGCGTTACAAGCAGCTCTTGGTGCGCCTGCTCTGTCGGAGGCGCTGCGGAGACCGCGTGAGCGCAGTGAATGCCAAGTAGCCATGTGCCTGGCTATGTAGCGGCCTCTCCCCGCCTCCTCTCCGCCCCTAAAGTAAAAAAAATGTACCCATACTGAGCATGTGCAAACAATCTAACGCGGCTTAGCCGCGTATAAAGTACTGCATGCAGTACGTTGTCTTGACGTGAAGCGTTACTGTGTAACGCAACGTGGGCACTGTGAACAGCCCATTGATTTTTCATTGCTGTGCGGTGGGGGTGCGTTACAGGCTGCTCTAACGTGCGCCTGTAACGTGCCACTGTGAAAGCAGCCTTAAACAATGCATTATTACTCCTTGCAGAATTTTCCATCTGCACGGCAGATACAATATTTATGGTACATTGTTGAGCTCAGTTATGATGTATAAAGAATCTCCGCCATGACCAGGCTTTATTAATACAGATTGAGCGCTACTGCCACATCATGTTACAGCGAGGAGTGGCCTTGCTTGCATCACCATGACAGTGTTATTGTGGCAGCGTAGCTGAGCCTCCTCCCTCCAAATCTGCACCAATGGAATTGCTTTAAAGGAACCATAACTGAGAGGGATATTGATGTTTCCTTTTAAAATATACCAGTTGCTTGGCAGTCCTGCTGATCTATTTGGCGGCCGTAGTGGCTGAATGACACACCTGAAACAAGCATGCAGCTAATCCAGTCTGACTTCAGTCAGAGCACCTGATCTGCATGCTTGTTGAGGGGCTGTGGCTAACAGTATTAGACACACAGAATGAGCAGGAGAGTCAGGCAACGTATTTTAAAAGTAAAAATGCATATCCTCCGCTTAGGATCCCTTTAAGGGGCGGGCTCAAATGCCAAACCAGAAGCGCATCTCTCTAGACACTAAATGGATGCTCCACCGTTCAATCATTGTACACTAGCCTCAGAAGAAGCAAGGATTACACAGAACAGAACATTTATATTGCGCTTTTCTCCTGGCGGACTCAAAGCGCCAGAGCTGCAGCCACTAGGACGCGCTCTATAGGCAGTAGCAGTGTTAGGGAAACTTACCCAAGGTCTCCTACTGAATAGGTGCTGGCTTACTGAACAGGCAGAGCCAAGATTCGAACTCAGGTCGCCTGTGTCAGAGGCAGAGCCCTTAACCACTACACCATCCAGCCACCACGTACGTGAAACGGTCGTAAGACAGGGCACCCCTGATGCCCACTGCCACCCTCCTGACCTCAGCACACCAGCTACGATAAATAGTTCGGTTTTTTAATTTGCACACTTTTTTTTTTTAACTTTATTAGGAATGGTGTCTCCAGTGGCGTAGCTAAGGAGCTGTGGGCCCCGATGCAAGTTTTACATTGGGGCCCCTAAGCACTCTATACATAACAATTGATATGATGCACCAAAACCTGCCAATGGCAACTACAGTGTCAGAGGTGCAAGAAGGGGATGGGGAACAGTTTGTTAAGGATTACACTATTCAAAGTATCTATAGAAGTGATTATTACCAGCACAGGACCAATATAGAGCTAATACTGCAGTTCAGGGAAGGCCCCTCGGGGCCCCTATGCGGTCGCAACCTCTGCACCCCCTATTGCTACGCTCCTGGGCGTCTCCAAGTCTTCATGCCGCTGCAGAGAACATGTTAGCTTGTGGGGCGCAGAAGGGCTTTTTTTCTTCCTATCTACTTCCATGTCCACCTGTTTCCCCCATACCGGAGGAGTGAGGTGGTTGTGCTGGCATTTTTTTTAAAGGGGAATATTAGCAATAAGGTAAAGAAAATAAATCAATACATTGCAAAGTGAGAAGTTAAAAAATAGAAGAGAGATCAAGAAATGATTGATATTCGGCATGTAATTTGTTCATGTTGTTTGATCCACAATCAGCCTGAACATAATCATCTTTACTACTGACAGACATAAAAATAAAAAGACAGCTCCAACTGCCATTATCTATAACCACACCCCCTAACAATGCGATAGAGGTTTTTTTTTTTTTTTTAAATAGATATACATATTCACAAAGGGAGATACTGGCTGCCTGGCAGTTGGAAATGGCCATTTTCCACAATGCAACAATGCAGCATCATACTGTGGGAGGGGTTTCACCACAATACCAGCCATACAGAGCCCCCTGATGATCCGTTTGAGAAAAGGAAAAGATTTGTCATGGGAAAGGGGGTATAAGCTACTGATTGGGATGAAGTTCAATCCTTGGTTTCAGTTCCTCTCTAATGCCATTTTGTGACAAAGGGACTCGGATCAGAGCAATCAGGAATCCATCTACCACGTTCGGCGGTACAAGATATGAGGAAGGTGTCACATCTGTTATTGCAGGGTAATGTGCCTGGAGTTTCTGGTGGCGACAATGCACTTTTGATAATTATCTATCGCAATGTTTACTTTTTAACTGCATACAGTGTTTACTTCAGCTAACATCTGGAAATATGCCTGAAGAAGGGGACTAGATCGTTGAAAGCTTGCATTATTAAACGTTATCAGTTAGCCATTAAAGGGATCTGGAACAGTGAAGAAATCTGGAATTACCTGGGGCTTCCTCCAGCCCTTTGTAGCCCGCGAGGTCCCTCGGCATCCTCTGGGTCCCCCTCCGTGGTCCCGCTGGTGATACCATTAGGCTGGCGACTTTAGGTGAAGTCGTGTGCAACTGCGCATGCGTGGCCCATCCACACACCCTAATCGTGCACATCATCGTAAGTGTCTAGCGCATGCGCAGGGGGCTTACGGCATTACGCGCATGTTTGAGCCGGTTGCGTGGACGGGCAGCACATGCACAGTATTTATAACGTTGCATCAGACTGCCATAATTGCAGTTTAGAATACATACTCTGCTTTTAAAACTGTAAAACAAGCAGAGCTAATGACTCTGCACTTCCCTGCCATAAAACCTTATCTCAAGCTGTCTCTAGGCTCTTTTAGGTCTCGAACCCACTAAAGCTTTTTTTTTTTTTTTTTTTTTTAGAGTTTAGGGAGCGCTTTCAATCGCTAGCGATTTTCCTGAACGCTCTGCCAATGTAAATGGATGAGACAGATACCACTAGAGCAATTGCGATTAAGGAAATCACAAATCGCGGTACATGCATCATTTTGGGCGCGTTTCCATTCTAATGAATTCTATAGGAGCAGGGAAATCGCTGCCAAAACGCTATCACAAATTGCTAGCGATTGCGATATCGCTTTTTAGTGGGTTCCAGGCCCCAAGGCTCGGACAAGAGCTTTTCTAAGAACTCTGTGATTTGGAAAGCTCTTGCTAATGTATTCTATGTGTGTGTTCTCACTGGAGCGATGTGATTTTGTAATTTTGAAAAATCCCCCATAGCATTGCATTTGCAAGAGCCTTTAAATCAGTGGCGCTTAAAAAGCTCCTGCAGTGTGAACCAGCCCTTACACTACAGGCAATTCAAATTTTAATGTGATTTTACATGTGAGTTGATATGAAAAAAAAAAAAAAGCCCTGCATGCTGTGTTCTTGTGTTGAAAATCGGAATTGCGATTTGAAGTTTACAAAAACCCTCTTTTAAACTTCAGAAAACTGGAATGACTTCCACTAATTAAGTAAAGCTCAGAGAAGCTCTTTTGCATAGATACCTCACGTATTTTTAGGGCTCGTTTCCGCTATTGTGGTGCGGAATCGCCTGGATTCCACCGCTGATGAAATCGCATGCGGATGCGATTCCCCATGCGATTTCGCATAGGTGAGGGTATATGCGATTTTAACCATGTCACTGCCTGTGTGAATTTACATTGGTACCTATGCGAATTCGCACAAAAACCGCATGGGGAAAACGCATGCGATTTCCCTATTAAATACATTGCATGCGATTCGCATGCATTCCACTCGCAGGCGAATTCTGCGGCACTTTTGTGCGTTTTTTCACCGCTGAAAAAAAAAACGCACCTCAACAACGCTACAGTGCAAACAGGCCCATCCACTTGCATTACATGTGCGAAGATTCGCGATAGTGGAAACGAGTCCTAGCTCTTCCAGTACTGGAAAACAGAGGAAGTTCACATAATTTCTTAGTAGGGCTAGTATCGTGTGTATAGGTTTATCTAATCATGTCGCTTCAAATCCACTTTAAAAACGTATGACATCAAGAAATCTAATTTAAAGAGGAACTCCAGTGAAAATAATGTAATAACAAAAGTGCTTCATTTTTACAATAATTATGTATAAATGATTTAGTCAGTGTTTGCCCATTGTAAAATATTTTAAATCCCCGATTTATATTCTGACATTTATCACATGGTGACATTTTTACTGCTGGCGGGTGATGTAGCTGCTGCTTGCTGTTTTGGCAGTTGTAAACAGCTTTTTTTCCACAATGTAACAGGGTCAGGCAACTGGTATTATTTTAAAAAGGAAAAATCCATATCCTTCTCCGTTTAGGTTCCCTTTAACACACATACCACTGGTGACTGAGAAATTTAGGGTAGACATATAAGTCACAAGAGTCTAACAGTCTAAGGAATGTAAGGACAAAGTTATTTTAATGAAAGAACACACATTCTTGTACCTTAAAAATGGAAAAAGAAGCCTTACTTAGGAAGAAAAGGAGTGTGACTAACAACTCAAAGCCTGTGGTCTCCTAGACCTTGCTTACTTTTAAAACAATATCCAATTTTCCCATCACTTATGGGAAGTACTGGATGGTACAAGATGGACAATTTATTTAACGTAACGTATTAGGCCTGAGAACCACTGGTAGCACAGGCCAATTGGCAGTGTTAGGCAAAACTCTACACCCGTGGATCGCAGCATTGTGATAGCAGAGCAATCGTAAATCGCTGCTTGCAGCATCTTGGGAGCAATTGCATCAGTGGCTGCATTAGCCAATCGGTCTGGGAATCACTTTGAAATTAGGGCACTTCCATAATTTGTCAAATTGTGGGCCCTTTGCTGCAAAGTGCCTGTAGCAGATCCCAGGCCTTAAAGCGGACATGAACTCAGAACTTCCTCTCTGCTCTAAAAGATAAGAAACAGCAAAATAAACATTTAAAAAAATAATTCTTGTTACAGCTTAAACAGAACTCCTGCAATAAATCTTCAGTGTGTCCACTTCTTGGTTTCATGGAAGCAGGGAAAGGGTTAACCTCCCGTGTTTACATATTAGCGGTGTCTGCTGAGACTATTGAATTACTGTGCTGACACAGCTGAGAGCTCAAATTACACTTGTGATTACTTGAAGATGAGGGGGGTTAGACAGGCTTTTCTCTCTAAATACAAACAATGTGGATTTTTCTGTGTTTTCTTTGTGTCCTGTGCATTAGTTCAGGTCCACTTTAAAGTGCATCCACACCTTCAATTAGTGTCTCCCTTCAGGTGACACTGTGGGGAATAAGTATAGCACAGATGCACAGTTCTGGTATACCAAAGCAACATGTTCTCTTTGGGAATGGGAGGATGTACTCTATAGGGATGGGAAGAAGGCAATGGCATGGCATGAGGGAGTGGCTTCTAGATCTTTCTGTGACAGGGAAAATGTGTTCACATTAGATTCCTGGCTGACACAGGCTATTTTTCACTAAAGAAACGCAATCGCATTCTTCCTAAAATCCACTACTGCAATTCCGCTGATGTTCCATTGGGTGTATGACGGTGTGTTTGCGACAAGAAAAAAGAAAGAAGTGGAAAAATATTTTCAACTGCCGAATCGTGGAGATGAAAATAAAATAAATAAATTGCATGCCATGCGATTTCCCTGTGCTTTTTTACTAAGCATAGAGAGCTCAAATGCATGTAAAACGTAACAGGATGATGATTGCGCTCGGAAGAAAATCGCATCTCAAATGAATCTCACTAATGGATACATTTCACGCAGTTTCAATTGCCTTTACTGTACCTAGCATTTTGCGATCCGCAAGTGATCATAATCAGATCACAGAACACCTTTAAAGGCCGCTTCAGCTGAGCTGCCTCTAGAGCGTGTACGAGGTTTGGCTCCTCTTACAACAAGACCATTGAGTGGTGGCTAGGAGTAGGACTGATACCCAAGCAGAAGAAACGAGGTTAATAGGCGATGGAAAGCTGCAGGCAATGAGTTGGGACATTGCACAATTCCCAAGGGAGTGTAAATTTGTTCTTAGCTGTAGATTTCTGTTATTTATACAGTGTCATTGAACATTTTGGGATACTTCAAAACATCTGATAATTCTCCCAAGAGGTTATATATATATATTTTTTTATGATTATTACCAGAGCTCTGTATTCCCAAATCTTCTTAAAGGGGAACTTCAGCCTAAACAAACATACTGTCATCAAGTTCCATTAGTTATGTTAATTAGAATAGATAGGTCATGTAATCTCTTACCCACCCTGTTTTAAAAGAACAGGCAAATGTTTGTGATTCATGGGGGCTGCCATCTTTGTCATGGGGGCAGCCATCTTTTTGGTTGAAAGGAGGTGACAAGGAGCAGGAGACACAGTTCCAACTATCCTGTGTCCTGATCACCCCTCCCAGCTGCATGCGCTAGGCTTCAAATGTCAAATTCAAAATGTAAAAAAAAAAATTGCACCAAAACAGCAGAACGAGAACAACAAAATCAGAAATCCCATCATGCTTTGCACAGCATCAGGGGAAAAAAGCCCGGGCAGTTTTTTTCTGTGCAGCTAAAAATGAGGCTTGTATAAGAGAAAAAGTTCTGATGCTGTGAAACTGTTAAAGAAACACAAAGCCTTTTCAGTGCTGCTGCGTCGATTTTTAGTCCGGAGGTTCACTTTAATAAAGTCTACTGTCTTTTGCTTAATACACATGGTATAGATGTAAATCTGCATCTAGAGCCAGTGACATGTTGGATATGTCCTATGAATGTGTTCCAAGCACATTTTTTTCCTACCCACATGCACAGGGTAAATTATCGGTATAGTGTAGGTTCTCCACTCATTGATATTTGACTGGAACACAAAGGGAAAAAGACAGTTGTAAAAATGCAGAGGTGATTTTTTTGTTGTTTTTTGTTACGTAGACAATTAAGATTTAGAATAAGAATTAACAAGACAGATATTTGACATTCACAAGGGTTTGACTCGGTTCCCATCTGCAGCAGCCGGACCATGTATGGCCAGCACAATCGGACAGTGTCGTGTCCACTCTGATGGTCCGCTGCAGTCTGGCTGAAGTCCGGGGCAGATGCATTATCACCATAGTCTATATGGGGAATGCATATGTCTGTCCAGGATAATCGCGGACTGTGCAGAAATGTGGCCAGCAAACAGACATGGATCCAATGTTCACATCTAGAATCGCAAGACGCCAGCGATTGATGCCGGCGTTTTGCGGGAGTGATTTTTCAGCGATTAACACAGAAAAATCACTGGACACTGCGGTGGTTTTGGAGCGATCGCGATTAGCGTGCTTTGCACGCTAATCACAATCGCTAATCGCGAAATGCAAATTGCCGCATGCAGTGCATTTGCGGTTATCGCTAACCGCAAACACGGCAGTGAGAACACTGCCACTTGCTACAATGTGTAGCGGTTTTTACAAAACCGCTAGCGGTTTGCCATGAGTGCGAATCGCGCGATTCCTGCTCAGGTGTGAATGGGCCCTAACAAGTGTGAATATAAAAATGGCCCACTCCACTCGCATCTGTCCATCCCCACTCAAAAAGGCTGTCGTGACACCACTACTTAAAAAAACCACAGCATCTCTAGATCCTACTGCACTCGTCAACTACTGCCCAGTGTCACTTCTCCCATTTGCATCCAAATTACTTGAATGCCATGTACAGTACAGAGCAAAGGTTTGGACACCTTCTCAATCAAAGAGTTTTCTTTATTTTCATGACTATGAACATTGTAGATTCACACTGAAGGCATCCAAACTATGAATTAACACATGTGGAAGTATAGTACATAACCAAAAAGTGTGAAACAACTGAAAATATGTTTTATTCTAGGTTCTTCAAAGTAGACACCTTATGCTTTGATTACTGCTTTGCACACTCTTGGCATTCTCTTGATGAGCTTCAAGAGGTAGTCACCTGAAATTGTCTTCCAACAGTCTTGAAGAAGTTCCCAGAGATGCTTAGCACTTGTTGGCCCTTTTGCCTTCACTCTGCAGTCCAGCTCATCCCAAACCATCTCAATTGGGTTCAGGTCTGGTGACTGTGGAGGCCAGGTCATCTGGCGCAGCACCCCATCACTCTGCTTCCTGGTCAAATAGCCCTTACACAGCCTGGAGGTGTGTTTGGGGTCATTGTCCTGTTGAAAAAAATGCAAAAGTAGTACAGAGGCGCCAACAGGGTAAAAACAATATTTCTTTAAAATGGATAAAATGAAGTAGGTAGCGGTGGACTTACCCCTCCAAAACAGACCCAAAAATTGCTGTTTTAAGCAAAAATCAGTTTATTTACATACTCCAAACAATGTGCAACGTGTTTCGCGGGTATATCCCACTTCCTCAGGCAATAAATAGGAGCATATCACCAATGCGGTCCGGTACATAGCCTGGCGCCAGGCTATGTACCGGACCGCATTGGTGATATGCTCCTATTTATTGCCTGAGGAAGTGGGATATACCCGCGAAACGCGTTGCACCTTGTTTGGAGTATGTAAATAAACTGATTTTTGCTTAAAACAGCAATTTTTGGGTCTGTTTTGGAGGGGTAAGTCCACCGCTACCTACTTAATTTTATCCATTTTAAAGAAATATTGTTTTTACCCTGTTGGCGCCTCTGTACTACTTTTGCAGTTGTTTCCACCCCTGGTGGAGGGGAATTCTTTTTTCCTGATCTACAGAGAGCGACTTCTTAATCCTGAGTGGGGACAGGTCTAATCTCCTCACCTGCCTTCATAGTGGTTACCTGGACGGTAACCCTTGTTTGTGAGTATAACCTACCTATACTTACCTTCCATACCCAATTTACAGTACATACTACACTATACTGGGCTTTCGGCGTCTTCCCTTATATCTGTTGAAAAAAATGATGGTCCAACTAAAATCAAACCAAATGGAATAGCATGCCGCTGCAAGATGCTGTGGTAGCCATGCTGGTTATGCCTTCAATTTTGAATAAATCCCCACTCATGTAACCAGCAAAGCACCCCCACACCATCAGACATCCTCCTCCTCCATGCTTCACGGTGGGAACAAGGCATGTAGAGTCCATCCGTTCATCTTTTCTGCGTCGCACAAAGACACGGTGGTTGGAACCAAAGGTCTTAAATTTGGACTCATCAGACCAAAGCACAGATTTCCACTGGTCTAATGTCCATTCCTTGTGTTCTTTAGCCCAAACAAGTCTCTTCTGCTTGTTGCCTGCCCCTAGCAGTGGTTTCCTAGCAGATATTCTACCATGAAGGCCTTATTTACACAGTCTCCTCTTAACAGTTGTTCTAGAGATGTGTCTGCTGCTAGAACACTGTGTGGCATTGACCTGGTCTCTAATCTGAGCTGCTGTTAACCAGCGATTTCTGAGGATGGTGACTCGGATGAACTTATTCCTCCACAGCAGAGGAGACTCTTGGTCTTCCTTTACTGGGGCGGTCTGCATGTGAGCCAGTTTTTGTAGCGTTTGATGGTTTTTGAGACTGCACTTGGGGACACTTTCAAAGTTTTCCCAATTTTTCGGACTGACTGACCGTAATTTTTTAAAGTAAAGTAATGATGGCCACTTGTTTTTCTTTACTTAGCTGCTTTTTTTCTTGCCATAATAAAAGTTCTAACAGTCTATTCAGTAGGACTATCAGCTGTGTATCCACCTAACTTCTCCACAATGCAACTGATGGTCCCAACCCCATTTATAAGGCAAGAAACCCCACTTATTAAACCTGACAGGACACACCTGTGAAGTGAAAACCATTTCAGGTGACTACCTCTTGAAGCTCATCAAGAGAATGCCAAGAGTGTGCAAAGCAGTAATCAAAGCAAAAGGTGGCTACTTTGAACAACCTAGAATGACATAGTTTCAGTTGTTTCACACTTTTTGGTTATGTATTATACTTCCACATGTGTTAATTCATAGTGTGGATGCCTTCAGTGTAAATCTACAATGTTCATAGTCATGAAAATAAAGAAAGCTCTTCGAATGAGAAGGTGTCCCCAAACTTTTGGTCTGTACTGTACATCCTGAACTAAGCCATTATTTATCTGCTAACTCCCTACTTGATCAGTTCCAGTCTGGCTTTCGCTCTAACCACTCCACAGAAACAGCTCTTACTGAAGTGGCCAATGATCTTCTTACCGCTAAATCCAAATGTTCCCATACTTATCCTTCTTGATCTGTCATCAGCATTTGATACTGTTAACCACACCTTCCTCCTACAGATACTTCCATCTGTAGGCATAAAGGGCCTAACTCTCTCCTGGTTATCTTCCTATCTCTCTGGAAGGTCCTTCCCAGTCTTACTCAGATCAGATTTTTCTCTTCATCCTTTATCTGCGGGGGTACCTCAAGGCTCTGCCCTTGGCCCTCTCCTCTTTTCCATCTACATGCATGGTCTTGGAAACTTAACTTATTTGGGTTTCAATACCACTTATATGCAGACGATACACAACTGTACCTATCGGCCCCAGACCTTAACTCCCTCCTCACACGTATTCCTGCCTGCTTGCCTGCTAAATCCTCTCATGTCCTCTCGCTTCTTAAAACGTAATATTGAGTAAAATGAATTCTGTTTTTACACCATCTCTGTCCACCACCACCTGAAATAACAAATGTTAAAAACACTCCCATAACTTCAGTTCCCAAAGCATGTTGCTTGGGGTAATATTTGAATCCTCTCTTATTCCTCACATTCACTCCCTAACCAGCTCCTGTCATCTCCAACTCAAAAACATATCTCGCATCAGACCTTTTCTCACTCAAGACACAAATAAAATGTTAATACTTGCTCTTATACTATCTTGTCTGGACTATTGTAACATACTACGTTGTGGACTACCAATTAACAGACTGACACCGCTCCAATCTGTACTGAACTCAGCTGCTCGTCTTATTCATCTTTCTTCCTCTACTGCCCCTCTCTGTCAAGCTCTTCATTGGCTACCAAACAACCAGAGGATCCCATTCAAACTCTTAACCTACAAAGCTATCTACATCTCTTCACTAGTTTCCAGATACCAACCCAATCACAATCTCAGATCTGCACATGACCTTCTGTTGTCCTCCTCTAGAACTACCTCATCGCATTCACGTATACAAGATTTTGCACATGCTTCACTCCTCCTCTGGAATGCCCTCCCTCAACACATCACTCTCCAACCTTTGTTACCGTTAAACGATATCTATAAAATTTCATAAAAACTAATTTGTTCCGTTAAGCATACCCTCTCTACCTTAGGCCACTTCCCCTTTATCCTCTGTCCTAAGGCCAAGTTGCACTCCTACTAGATATCCTAAAACACACTGCCTCTTGGTATGTTTATTGTATACTGCCCCACCTTTTGTACCCCCTATTCGTTTAGATTGTAAGCTCCCAAGGGCAGGGCTTTCTTCCCCTTGTGTCTTGGAATTCATCATGCACTTTTTTCATTGTGTTATTTTGTCACGGTCATTACCAATTCAGTATTTTGTAACCAATTCTGTATTTTGTATATTGGTGTATTCCGTTTGTCTGTATTATTATGTATCCCATATTCATTTCTTACTTTGTATGGGGCCACAGAATATGTTGGCGCTTTATGAATCAATAATAAGATTTGTTCACCGTAAGTTTTGAGATGCAGCAAAACAGGCAGCACGGTAGTGTAGTGGTTAGCGCTCTTGCCTTGCAGCGCTGGGTCCCCGGTTTGAATCCCAGCTAAGTCAACATCTGCAAGGAGTTTGTATGTTCTCCCCGTGTCTGTGTGGGTTTCCCCCGGGCACTCCAGTGTCCACCCACATCCCAAAAACATACAGATAAGTTAATTGGCTTACCCCTAAAAATTGGCCCTAGACTACAATACCAGGGCTGTGGAGTCGGTACAAAAATCTTCCGACTCCAACTCCTCAGTTTCTGAAACCACGACCGACTCCGGGTGCCCAAAATTGCTCCGACTCCACAGCCCTGTACAATACATACACTACATGATGCATACATAGACATATGACTGGGGTAGGGATTAGATGGTGAGCCCCTCTGAGGGACAGTTAGTGACAAGACTCTGTACAGCGCTGCGTAATATGCAGGCGCTATATAAATACTTAATAATAATAATAACAGACAAAAAAATTGTCGATTTTGGTGGCGACAGAGCCTAAAGGTGCACACAGAAGCCCATTGGTGTTACCCAAAGGAATCGTAACTTGATACCTCAGGCAAGAGTCCTGGGGCTGAGCGCTGTAGAGACACGCCGCTCTGCTGTTGCTATGGGGAACGGAGGAGGAGCAGCGGCACATTGAACAACAGAGCGGATTCTGACAGCAGGGGTAAGGATCAAAATGCACTTGGGGGTTGCTGTCATTTAGAGTGAACATGAATTGAAAACTGCTCCTAGGGGGAAATTCTCTTGTGAGGGAGAAGCCTCTGGATCCTAAAAAGGCTACCCTCATCCTCAGCAAAGGCGATCCAGCGATGGAACCCACCTGAAGTAGAGTGGACCCGATTGGAAAGTTATTGTTTTTGGTTGTTCTGGAGCCAACACTGCCATTCCAGCGCAGGAGACTTGGGCGCAGCAGTGAGTAACTTCAGTGCCGTAAGAAAACGGAGCGGAAGTTACTTATAAAACTATAATTTGGCCTCCAGCAATTGCTGGAAGCCAAATTATTTCATTCCCTACCATCCATGGCGGCCTAGAGGGGGAAATAGTATTTAATTAGTATATAGTTCCTCAATGCCAACTCACTGCAAGACCCACTGCAATCTAGATTTCGGGCCTGCCCACTCAACCGAAACTGCTCTCACCAAAGTGGTCAATGACCTTGCCTTAACTAAAGCTGAAGGTAAATACTCTATTCTCCTCTTCTTGACCTTTCAGCAGCTTTTGACATAGTAGATCATCCCCTACTCCTCCAGTCCATAGGCATTCATGATCTTGCCCTGTCCTGGCTTTCATCCTACCTCTCCAACCGCTCCTTCACGACTGCCTTCAATGAGTCCTCATCCACCCCCCAACCACCTCTCGGTGGGAGTCCCCCAAGGTTCAGTCCTTGGCCCCCTACTGTTCACCCTATACACATCCTCCATTGGCAAGGTTATCTCCTCCATGGGTTTTAACTATCATCTGTATGCAGATGACACCCAGATCTACCTCCACACCCCTGACATATCCACCACTACCATGGACAAGGTCTCCTCCTGTCTATCAGCCATCTCCTCCTGGATGTCCGCTAGGTTCCTGAAACTAAACCTAGACAAAACAGAATTTATGATCTTCCCACCCCAGACATCCATAAACCTCCCAGATGTGCATGTCACTGTTAACCACACTACCATTCACCCTACCTCTCAAGCCCGCTGTCTGGGTGTCACCCTGGACTCCGCACTCTCCTTCACTCCCCACATCCAAAACCTCACAAAGTCCTGCAACTTCCACGTTCGTAACATCTGTAAGATTCGCCCTTTCCTGACCTCTGCCACCACCAAACTCCTCATCCATGCCCTCATAATTTCCCGCATTGACTACTGCAATGCCCTGCTGTCTGGTCTCCCTATGACCCGAACAGCCCCACTGCAGTCCATCATGAATGCGGCAGCCAGAATTATTCACTGCTCCCATCGCTCCACCATGGCGGATCCCTTCCTTGAATCCCTCCACTGGCTTCCTATCCAGTCCAGAATCAGATTCAAGATACTGTGTCTGACCTACAAATCTGTCCACAAAACCTGTCCAACCTACATTTCCGATCTTACTCAGAGGTACACACCTAGCCTCTCACTCCGCTCTTCCAATGAACTTCGCCTAACCGCCCTCCCGCATCACCCAGTCCCATGCACGCCTCCAGGACTTCTCAAGAGCTGCTCCAACACTATGGAACTCCCTACCTCCACCCATTAGGGCAGCCCCCTCCTTCAACATCCAGGGCTGTGGAGTCGGAGTCAAGGAGTCGGGGCAATTTTGGGCACCCGGAGTCGGAGTCATGGTTTCATAAACTGAGGAGTCGGATGATTTTTGTGCAAAATCCACAGCCTTGTTAAATATTAGACTAAGGAGTCAGAGTCTGGGCCATTCTGGTTACCCGGAGTCGGAGTTGGAGTCGTGTTTTCATAAACCGAGGAGTTGGAGTCAGAAGATTTTTGTACCGACTCCACAGCCCTGTCAACATCTTCAAGAAAGCCCTCAAAACTCACCTTTTCACTCTGGCCTACTACCCCTCACAAGTGCTCTAAACCCACAGCTGAACTGTGGTCTCCTACCTCTCGTGTCCCTACCTCTCCCTAAGCATTACCTTGTACTCATACTGTGCTGCATGATCTGGTCTTTCTTGTATTCAGGTATTGTCATTTTGTTGTATGTCTCCCCTAAATATTGTATGTATCCCTATTTATTGTCCAGCGCTGCGTAATATGTTGGCGCTTTATAAATACAATAAATAAATAATAATATCAATGGGAATTTGTGCAAGAGCAGGATAAGCCATACAGGCTGTATCCTGCGCCGCTTCCGTTCGCGTTCTGGGGTGCCACGGCTGGATCGGGTTGACTGAGGAGGACAAGTGAAGCCTCATTAGGATCCAGAGGCTTCCCCATCTGAGATATCAGGTTTTTTACTTCTATAAAGTTACAGATTATCTTAAGTTCTGGCATCCCAGATCTGTAAGCTAGCATGGGGGGCACCTGTACTCACACTTGATTCTCAGTCAAATAGATGAGTTTCAAATAGTGTGTGTACACACCTGAAGGACTTGCTCTCACTAAATGTAATAGGAAAAACGCACACATTTTCATTGCGTTTCCTATGTGATTTATGGGACACTTGGAAAAGCTGATTTATTTGTACTAGATGAGGCAGAAAGAATGGCGCTAGTCTTGTTTAGGGAACTCAGCAGAAAACCTTATAGAGAAAATCTGCTAACTTGGTTTCAGATAGTTTGTATTTGACTATGCCCACACTAGTCAGCCAATCACAATGCTTTGTGCTGTAGAAGTATGCTGTGTTCGGAGAACTGTTCCCTATGAGGATTTCTGCTGGGTCCCCTAAACTAGACTGGCGCAGCATTTCACCCAAAAATACAGCCTGCAGTGCCTACTCTACTCACCAGGGCCATTGATCTCCTCCTACTCCTGCCCTGGGTCCATTGAACTGAGAATCCTCTAAAGGACAGTTAGTGACATTACTATGCATTACTCTTTTAAGTGCTGTGGAAGAGGTCAGCACCATATAAATACAAAATAATAAAATGCTTATATTAAAAAATATAGCCTCATAGCAAAGTAAATATTCAATGCCCTCTGCTGGACAGAACTATTCTTAACTTTGAGCAGATCATATGACTAACATTAACCAAACATACTTAGAAATTTACCATGACTCATACGGAATGTGCTTATTCACTCGACATAACTGCTAACTTAAACACTGTTTATGCATATTATATGTATACAAATCACTGCCCTAAAATTAAAACACTGAGTAACAATTTGTCTGATGAAGCTTCATACTCACCAAAAAAACTTGGCAACCCAAAGTAATCTTCTGTGATCATTTTGGTTACATTTAAGTAATTGTAAAGAGATACTTGTTCAGCTCTCTAGTGCTGCATGTAATGTCTCTTCTGGAGGGGTTCAAGCCTAAAATCCAAACACTTAAAATTTCTTAACACTTAAATCGATAAAGGGTTCAAACCTTATAACTTGTTATTGTTCAGTAAAGTGACAAAGTAAATTAATTTGGTGGAAAAATCAATCTGTATATGGTTACCATTAGGATCTGTATATGGTTACCATTAGGATGTGAACCACTTTAAGTGATAATGTATGATCTGACTGTCTTCAACATACACTTTAAATGCCACGTATACTGTATATAACAATTAACAATATGTGACTAACTGTGGTACCGAAGGAAAATAAATATGTTCAAAGATATATACCTCGATGACTTCATTAACTTCACGGATGCATTCAACCATGTGCTGTAGAATTTGCTCTGCTGTGAGGACTTCGTATCGATAATCCTCATCTTCGTCCCCACCAGGACCAGGCCCGAGGACACCTACACCACCTTCTCCACATATCCCAGATCTCTCCGATCCACCAATTCCAGCTTCAACCAGTTCTACTTCTCCAAGTTCCAATTCATCATGCTCTTCTTCTGCACTGTCTTCACTGCACTCATCATCAAATTCATAGTTGTATCCTTCGTCTGAGTCCATGATCCCAGTTTTAGGAACAAGAAAACACAACCACAAGCGGATACTGGGAATTAACTACAAAGACCTGGTGTTTCTCGGTGCTTTCCAAGCAACAATGCATACAATACAAGGCAAAGGTGTACTTGCTCCTTAACACCACCAATTTGTAATTTGTTATCTGTGTAGCTGACTGGAACTACACTACCAATTTGATTAGTAATGCAAACCCCTTAAAATTCCTATGTCCTTGGGCAGAGAGCTTGTACACAACAAAGGAACCTTTTTGTAGACCAGGCTGATTTGGTGCTTTAAAAAATTTAAAATGTCCTAAATCCAATCAATATGTTGGTGTAAAAAAGCTTTACACTTTTTGGTAAATAAGAGAGTATCTTGAAATCAACAGGTTTCAGGTGCCCAGCTTATTCACAAACCATGATCTACATACCATAGCATCAGTATATATAGATCGACCTTAAAACAGGATGATGGGCTTTTAAACCATAAAGGTCCCTCTGCCACTATCGCAATATACACTGAACTAGTAGTGTATCCAGGCAAACACAGATGCTTAGAAATCCTAACCACCAACGCATTCAAAGTGAATGTGGCCCGGTCTAAGGTTCACAGTGTTGTGTGAAGATATAACAGCCACTAGGAATTCCGTATAGTAGTAGGTATGAATGAGGCGCCCCTTCCCCAGAGAGGGAACAGCCGTTTAGAGGAGCTGCTGTAGAGGAGGAGGTTGTGTTGAACAGGTTATCTTCCTCCGCCGTGTACGGACCGTCTCTCAGGTGAGCTATGCGAGGGCACCTGGCTCACCGGACCGATACAGCTCAGCACAGGGGGTCTCCGGTGTGTCCGAGCCAGGCAGGCCTCAGGCCCCTCAATCAACGCCCCTTCCCAAAGCGCGTCCCCGCTCCGGTCAGCGCGCGCCCCAAAGTGAATGCTTTGCTCCTTTCCCACACGGCCGCTCCTCGCCGTTCCAGGGGTTGTCAGCCCCCAATTCACTGACGGACCCCCCCTCCCCCGGTACCGGTCTCTGGGAGACACCGTGCAGCTCCCGTCGCTCAGCCAACAAAGGGGCGGTAGCGTCACGCACGGGCACGTTAGCGCATCACCACCTGAGCGACGACGGTACGGAGTTTCCGGCGCAACCGGCTCGCCATGTTGGAGGAGGAAGCAGGTACAGACGCCTCTTGTTTCGGGGGAGGAGGATCTTGCAGTGCCATTTTGGAGGTGGCATTTCTGTAGAGTTAGTGCTCTATATTTTGCCAATGTTTACAGAAACGAATACAACGACGCGGAGTGTTCTAGGCTCCACTCAGTAGATTCATACTGCAGTGATAATTCACAGGGCCTGGGAGCAGGCGCCATGTTAAGGGTGGCAGTAACTAAGTTTATGTATCTCTGCTACTGCTTGCGCGAAAAATAGGGGGCAGGTTTTCTCAACAGTGGTTTATACCTTTGCAGAAGGCATACTCCACATGTATGTGTAGTTTGCATCATATTAGTCACAAGTATATTTTCCCTTGTTACTTTATTTTTTTTTTCTTTGATTATTTTTTTCCTTTGATATCCAGTTTCTTTCTGCAATGGAGATGCCATTTTAGTAGTGGTGTTGGTACTTATACTTGCTTTAGCCTGCTGGGTACATTGAGGCAGGGAACACACTTGACTATTTTCGTACTCCTTTTCTGCACAGACAGAAAAACTGAGAACTCATGTTAATCAACGTGCTAGTTTACCCTAATTGTGTTTTTCGTGCTCAGAAAAAAATGACATTCTGCATGATGATTCTGCGCATTTTGTCAGTTTTCTGTATCTATTACATTAGCTGCTGTGAAAAAACGCGCGCATTTTTCTTCATAGAAACACACTTGGTGTGCAGAGAATGTTCGCAGAAAAACTTGCACAGAAAACTGAAAAACAAGTGTGTTCCCTGCATTAAGGATTAAGATGAAATTGCGCCCTAGGCAAAATAGCAGTTTTTGACAACCGCTGATGATCACCTGGTTTTCTAATAAGATTTGGTGGGGGCTAGCAGCCACCAGGCCCCTAGACTCTTTCCAGGCCCTAGGCAACTGCCTCGGTTTGCCTTGTGGATGATCCGGTTACGACCTTAAGATATAAGTTTACTCATGCTTTAACTTTTTATTACTTTTAAAGCCTCTATGTAACAGTGTAAATGGCTTTCCAATCAAATAGGACTGTGATCAGAGATCACAATTATGCCTAATTGAGGCTCACATAGAAATGCCTGATTTTGAGAAGCAGATCTGTTTACTGAAATGATGCAACTCCACATGCAGCCTCAAAGAGGGGAGAAGACAGATCTAGGCAGCTGAGGATCTCTACTAAGAATTGTGGTCTTTCATATTGTTTTCCATTGTCTGCGCAGTCAACAGAAGTTATGATAGAGTGGTATGAAAAATGTTTAAAAACTGGCCTTCTGTTCCCCAAATTGCAGGTTTTGTTGATTAGCTTCCACCCCTGAAAAACTACCATGACAATTTTGTGTCCCTGCAAAGACTGCTGAGAGATTGTTTCATGTGTGGGCAGAATGTGTTTCTTAGAGCAGCCCACTAAGCATGACATGAGAAGCATTGTAAATCTGTCCATTCTACTGAACTATCCTGTCACAGAGAGGAGCAGTGCCAACATTAGTATTCACAGTGCCAGACATAGAATGGGCACTACAGAGCTTCCATTTTGCTTAATATAGAAATCATATGGTGCTGCGTTGGGTGGAAAAAAGGGAGAACCAGTCTCCATCCTATGCTTTGGCAGTGCACACGACAGGTTACCAGAAAAATATATACTGTACACAACGGCAGACATAAACTGGGCTTTCAATTTATTTTATTTTAAGAACAGTTGTGGCAACGTCCTCATTAGCATAAAAAAACATTGATTTATTATGTCTAATGTAAAAATTGAAACGTGAACACAAGCAATCAAGGGTAGGTGCTAGATTTACATTATCTGTATTGAATTGAACCCAGGCAAAGTTTTATAAATCAGCCTACAAGACAAATAGTCCCTTTATTCAATTTACCTTTTCTCCTATTTTTTAGTGGGTGACATTTTAACTCCTTATCAATAAAATTACTTTTAAGCCACCAACAAGCAAAAACATTCTCAGAATAATTTTGACAGCATTTTTTCAATTGCCAGAGTGCTGTAAAGTTAGTTTAAACAGAAGGTGGGAAATTATCTTTTAGGAGAAAACTTGAACTGAATAAGGGACATATGCAATTCACTTTTCATATTAGGAGATCATTTTTCATTTTTTTTGTTTAAAATCATTTTTAAGCACTCTTCACTTGAAAAAGTACTAAAAAGTAGGTGAAAAAGTACTGCCAAGATATCAAGCTGAGTATTTCAGGGGCAAACTCAAGATTTTTAAGGGGGGTGGATTCCTGAAAGGTCTGCCTCAGCCACGCACAATACAATATAATAAAATGGTAGGACATCATGCTTGGTACACATAATGCAATTTCCCGTCCAGCCAACGGACAATTGGATTGATCAGAAGCAGTTTGGATACAGATAATGAGCACAATGGCCTCTATTCATAAAACGTTCCCAGCAAGTTTTCCGCTCAAAACAGCTGGCTTTCCCGTTCATTTAGCAAAGTGGGCGTTCATAAAAGCTGTTTCCGCATGATAAGCTACAATTCCCCAGCAGAGCGAGAAATTTCCGCCTTGTGCGCTGTTTTTCTAGATTTATCTAGAAAAAGTTACAAAACGTCATTTCATAAATATTAGAGGAAGCGGTATATGAACGGAAAATACCGCTTCCTCTGATGTAGCGAGAAGAGTTCGGATTACATAAAAGTGAATGGGACAGACCTCCCAGAGAGAGCAGAGCAGAGGGACTCTGCCGGCTTCAGTGTTTCCGCATGCCTTCCGACAGCTTACCGCCAGCCTTCAGCGGGAGATCTCCGCACTTGCATCGCAGCTGGCAAGATTTTTATGAATGACCACCCAGAGGTCTAAAATACCGATGCAGTATTTTCCCTCCATGATTTTTTCCGCCCCAAATGTTTTATGAATAGAGCCCAATGAAAGGGAAAGTGAAGCATTCACACAGCAGGGCACAGGGTTGTGTTGTATACCTGATTCTGTTAAGTTCCCCAGAACTGGTCCATGCTCTGTACAGACACTACTGCTCCATGCTCTGGAGGGCTGTGGAGTCGGTACAAAAATCCTCCGACTCCTCAGGTTGGGATTCCTCCGACTCCTAGACTCCGACTCCTCTAATTTGCATATTATAATCTTGTTGATTGAAAGTATGTAACATGAAATGCATCTCGTAACTGCCAACGCTTAGGAATTTTAAAGGACAACTGAAGTGAGAGGGATATGGAGGCAGCCATATTTATTCCCTTTTAAACAATACCAGTTACCTGGATATCTGACGGATCTTCTGTCTCTAATACTTTTAGTCATAGACTAAAACTAGTCCATGGTAAGAGTACTTGTAGAAGGTACAGACAGGAACAAAGAACATCTATCAGGCCCTAGGCAATGTAACTGTGGCTACATGTAAGAGTGATGTGCAGGTACTCTGCAGGAGAATGAGGCGATTCTTCCTCTACTACACATTCTTCATGTACAATCTGGACCAGGTTTATGGGTGATAGACAACACCTCTGTGTTCAATGTGCACAGCATTCTCAGTGGATTCCCTGCAGCTCTGTGGGGAGTGCATATGTAGAGTATAGTACTACTGTGTAACAAAGTAAACCTGAGACAGATGAAATTAAAATTTTATACATACCTGGGGCTCCCTCCAGCCCCGTTCAGGCGAATCAGTCCCTTGCTGTCCTCCTCCGCCACCTGGATCTTTTGCTATGAGTCCAGGTACTTGAGCCAGTCGGGCGTAGTGTGCATGCACACACTCCATCGCCGGGAGCGTACTACACCTGCGCAGCACTATTGCGCAGGTGCAGAATGTTCCCACTGCAGAATGTTCCTGGCTGTGGGAGCGGCATGCGGGCCGGACTGCGCTGACTGTCTGAATTACCAGGACTCATAGTAGAAGATCCAGGTTGCGGAGGAGGACAGCGAGGGACTAATTAGCACATGCTGGCAATAAAAGTGGTACTCCTACGAGAAGAATGTGAAAATTGTGCCCAAAGTGTGAATATTTGTATCCCCATCATTATTTTCCTGTACTGCCTTTACTCTCTTAGGCATGAAGTTCACTAGAGCTGCACAGGTTGCCAGTGGAATTCTCTTCACTCCTCCATTACAAAGCTGGTGGATGTTTGAGACCTTGCGCTCCTCCACATTCTGTTTGAGGGTGTCCCACAGGTGCTCAGTACGGTTTAAATCTGGAGGCATGCCTGGCCAGTCCAGCTCATGTACCCTCATTTTCTTAAGCTAGACAGTGGTTGTCTTGGAGGTGTGTTTTGGGCCATTATCATGTTGGAACACTTCCCTGTGCGCCACTTCCCTGTGTGCCTGTGCACCATGCTCTGCTTCAGTATCTCACAGTACATGTTGGAATTCATGGTTTCCTCAATAAGCTATATTTCCCCAAGTGATAGCAGCACTCATGCAGCTCCAAACCATGACACTCCCATGACCATTGACTGTAGGTAAGACACACTTGTCTTTGTACTCCTCACCTGGTTTTCGCCACACACGCTTGACACCATCTGAACCAAATACGTTTACCTGGGTCTCATCAGACCACAGGACAAGGTTCCAGTAATCCATGTCCTTGGTCTGATTCAGCAAAATGTTTGTGAGCTTTCTTGTTTATTACCTTTAAAATAGCTACTGTAACAGCCGCCTCAGTTCCCTGCTCGGAGGTTTTTTCCGTTCCGCTGGCGTCTAGCACGCCGGGGACTGAATTGTCATTAGCATATAGGGTTGCTGTATCGCACGGCCGCACGCGTAGACAGGACCTTTATGCTGGGAGGAGGCGCATCAGCTGACCTGCTGGTCGGCTGATGTCAGAGGGGACTCACTCCGCTCAGGATTGGCTGATTGGTAGTGGGCGCGGCCGTGGGGTCTCCTCTGCTTCAAAAGCCTTCAGTCTTCAGTCGCAACCTGTCTGCTGTTGCGAATACATACGTGTTAGCGCTCAGACCTTAGACTAGTATCCGGTGTGTTTTAATCTGGGAGGAAACCAGGGATTTTACACAAGACTAGGACTATTGCTTTATTGTATATTATTGATATTCTGTGTATGACTCTGGCTTATCTCTGACTCTGCTATTGCTTTACGTTTCTGTACTTCTGCCCATCTGATCTAGTTGCTGGACCTCTGCCTGAATACCTACTACTCTTTTGCTTACTGATTCTGTACTGTATCTGCCTCTCAGTTGCCGAACCTAGCCTGTCTTACCTCTCTGCTCACCAGTGGGCCCTTGCCACTGGTGAGGTGCTCTTCTGATAGTACCCACCAGCTCCTCTGGTGAGGTTTAGTTAAAGCTACTCAGTTACTGTTTCTGATAGTACCCACCAGCTCCTCTGGTAAGGTCTCATTAAACTAATCCGTTACTGTTGCACCAAGCACTATACACCTTGCTATCCTGTCTGCTATATTTGCATTATTGGTGATACTGCAGATCGCCACATAATCAGGTATAGCGTCTGTATTATTGGTGATTCTGCAGATCACCACATAATCAGACGTCTGTGTTGCTACACCAATCGTTACAACTGCCTTCTGGGAAGACAGCCATGCAGACCAACTTAACCTCCCTGGCGGTACATTTCTGTCTGGAGTCAAAAGCGGTAAAAAAAAATTTTTATTTTAGGCCTCCAATTTTTAAATCATCACCAAAATATGTCAGAATAAAAGCCAGATACACATTCTGCATATAAATAAAAGACTAGAACACAAATTTGTTGATTTAATTAAATTTATGAATAAACTTTAAAAATTGTGAAACTGTACAAATAAGTCAGGTAGAGAGTAGTCAAAATCCAGGCAGACGTTGGTGCAGGCGGCAGGCAGAGAGTAGTCAAAATCCAGGCAGAGGTTGGTACAGGCGGCAGGCAGAGAGTAGTCAAAATCCAGGCATCTGAATGATCGCTTGAACAGTGCTCCGTGGGATGTTTAAGGCTTTGGAAATCTTTTTGTAGCCTAAGCCTGCTTTAAATTTCTCAATAACTTTATCCGTGACCTGTCTGGTGTGTTTTTTGGACTTCATGGTGTTGTTGCTCCCAAGATTCTCTTAGACAACCTCTGAGGCTGTCACAGAGCAGCTGTATTTGTATTGACATTAGATTACACACAGGTGCACTTTATTTAGTCATTAGCACTCATCAGGTAATGTCTATGGGCAACTGACTGCACTCAGACCAAAGGGGGCTGAATAATTATGCACACCCCACTTTACAGTTATTGATTTGCAAAAAATGTTTGGAATCGTATGATTTTTTTTCCACTTCTCACGTGTACACCACTTTGTATTGGTCTTTCATGTGGAATTCCAATAAAATTGATTCATGTTTGTGGCAGTAATGTGACAAAATGTGGAAAACTTCAAAGGGAAGATGTCAGGTGTTCTGCTTGAGATCTGGGGACATTGGTAAAGAGGACTTCTGTCTTACTGACATTAAGGCATAAGCCCGAGATTTTGCCAAATGCTTTCACCAGCGTTAATAGATTCGGTATAGAGGTATGCGGTGAGGTGAGTGTTAGTAACAGATCATTTGCAAAGAGATTAGCTTTATACGTTTTCCCCGCTATGATTACGCCCTGTATGTCAGGCGATCTTCTTATTTCCTCTGCCAAAGGCTCAATTACCAGGGCGAATAACGCAGGTGAAAGTGGGCACCCTTGTCTTGTCCCTCTTCCGATTGGTATATTAGTGGGGGAGATAGCAGGTAGTTTTAGTTGTGCTGTGGGCGATGAATATAGGCCGTTGATCGCCTGCAGGAAGTTGCCTCCAATGCCAACCCTCCGTAGGGCACCAATCATGAATTCCCAGTCAATGGTGTCGAAGGCCTTCTCCATGTCCAAAGCAACAAGTGCTAATGGGGTTTTATCCTTCCTTTCTACATGGAGAAGGCCCACAACTTTCCGGACACTGTCTGGTGCTTGTCTCATAGGTATGACACCCACCTGGTCCCTATGGACCAGTGGGGATAGAAATTTATTTAGCCTTGTGACAAGGATGGAAGTGAAGAGTTTGTAGTCTATATTAAGTAGTGATATGGGGCGATAATTTTTAACATCCAGGGGATCTCTATTAGGCTTAGGAATCACTGCAATCATGGACTGTAGGAACTCGGCAGGGGGTATGTTTCCTTGTAAAATCGTGTTGTAAAATTTTTGTAGGTGGGGGATGAGTTGCACCTTAAACTTTTTGTAATAGATGGCTGAGAAGCCATCAGGCCCTGGGGACTTACCATTTTTAAGGCGCTTAATAGCTTCCTTCAGTTCTTCACTAGTGATAGGTAGGTTTAGAGTGGAGGCTTTTTCAGGTTTAAGTGATGGTAGTGGGATTCGTCTCAGATAGGTATGTGGATGGATTGTGGAGGGTGTGGTTGGTTTAGGGGCATATAAATTGGTATAATAGTTGGCAAATTCCTGGTGGATTACTAAGGGATCTGAGGTAACACTACTCGATTTGGTGCGGATTTGTAGCACCTTATTTACATAGTGGGCTTCTCTTAATTTTTTAGCCAGCCAAGAATTTGGTTTGTTGTATTGTGCATATAATTTGAATCTTGTCCATCTCATTGCCTTCTCAGTTCGTGAGGACAAGATAACTTCCAGCTGAGCTAATGTAATCTCAATTTGTCTTTGCAGGTAAGGTGTGGGGTTTTGGGCATGTGCTATCTTTAGCTTAGTTAGTTTAAATTCTAAGTTAGATTGCTGCTCTGTCTTGCGTCGCTTGTGTTGCACAACTATGCGAATTAGCTGGCCTCTGATTGTTGCCTCGTGCGCAAACCTGAGAGTAGATGGTTTAGTGGACGGAGTTTCGTTTATTCTAAAGTAGTTTGTTAATTGTTCCTCTAATTCGAGCACTGTTTCATTATTGGTGAGTAGGCTTTCGTTTAATCTCCAGGGGGGTCTTGTCAGAGGTGTAGTGAGGGAAGTGCATGAGGTTAGAATGATGTCATGATCTGACCATGAGCTTATATGGATTCTAGAGTGGGGATTGTGTTCCCTCCAGGTGTCTATTAAATGATGTGTGGACATGCAGTTTTGGAGGGCTTTTGATTGCTGAATTTGCTTAGTTGTAGGGGTGGGAGATGATCTGTCTAGTTTAAGGTTAGGGGCAACGTTAAAGTCTCCGGCCCAAATGACTTGTGCCTTCGGGTAGTCTTCTAAAACTTTAAGGATCCTTTTGACAGTAGAGATGGGGGATTCAGGGGGGCAGTAGGAGTTGATTAGGCATATTTCCTTATTTTGGATAAACCCATAAAGGATTACATAGGTCCCCAAATCATCCATAATGGTCTTTTCTATTTTCTTTTTCTATTCGCAATGGAAGGGAGTTATGCAATAGGGTAATAACACCTCTATGTTTACTAGTAGCAGATGAAGCAAAATAGCGTTGAAAGTTTTTATGGAAGTAGCGAGGGGCCGATGTGGTGGTAAAGTGCGTCTCTTGGAGACAAATGATGTCAGGAGCGCATTTTTGATAGTCAATGAAGGCTTTCCTTCGTTTTGCAGGGGAATTAAGTCCCTTCACATTATGGGACAGAATGTTAAAAGAGGCCATTTAGGTAGGGAAAATTAGTTTTTTCAGTGTTGCGCTTTCTCAATAGTGTAGCTATTGTACTTCCTATGCTTTTATCATTGTCACATTTAACGATAGTTTTCTCAACCCTCCGCAGACCTGTTAAAAGGAAAAGGTTAGAGAAATGCATGTAGTGATAACAAACAGTAAAAACAAAACAAGGAGTTGAGATCGGAAGGATCTCGTTAGTAGGCAAATAGCCTTTGGTAATGGAGAGCATAGACAGAGATATTATAACTCTGAGTAGGCAATCCATTTGTTCTGAGGCAGCACTTACGATGCTACAAGCTGCCACTCTAGACTTAAAAAACACTAGGTAAAAATCACCCAAAAGATAAAGTAACAATAGTGGCGCAACAGCACCACTTAGTGGGCAAATGTAAACTGTTAACCAATTCTTAAAACAGAAGGATAGAGGAAGATCACACTGCATACTAGGCTCTGCAATATCAGGGCTATATATTGTTCAACTGTTTGTCCCTGTGAATAAGTAGGCAATGAAAGCGCTTTCTGTAATTGCAGGGGGGATGCATTGTTCCTTGTATTTCGGTGGGTAATCAGTCAAGTGCATCTCTAGGGGGTGTAGCATGAGAGTTTTGCCAGTTGATTACAGTGATGGGATGGATAGTTCCCTGCTGGATTGCTATGGGACCCTATTGAGGCTTTAATAGTGCAGGTATCCTAATTCCGACCGCGATGTCCAGTAGAGGTTTCTCACCCAGCTAGTAGTTCGCTTTCCATGAGAATTGTGTACGTGTCAGCATGTAGAAGGTAAATCATGATAGGTGGGAGTACTATCAATAGCAGGAATCATGGTAGCTGGCAGGTAGTTAGTTGTAGTGGTGTGTGTAGCGGAGCAGGTAGAGTATGCGGATATATAACAGGGAAGACATTAAACAGGGCTTTTTCCGTGTTCATTGTAAGGTAGTGCAGTGTGATTCCTCTAATATCAATATACTCACGCCAAGTGGCGCCCATGTCAGCGGTCCTCGATTGCTTTAAGGTTTTCAGGCCTCGGAGGTGCGAGGTTGTGAGGATCGAAGCCTAGTGGGCCGTGATGACCATACCCGGAATGGGCGCGTGGCTCTTTGTGGTGGGGGGGCTGATGCGATCTTCTCGAGCGGTATTCCCAGTCCCTCCGTGTGCCTGCGGCCTTCTTCTAGCGTGCGGGCAATGTAGATTTTCTCCCCCTTGGTGAAAGTGAGTGAGAAGGGGAACCCCCAACGGTATTTGATTGAGGCTTTCTGGAGCGCCAAGGTGACCGGTCGGAGGGCCCTGCGGCGTTGTATGGTGGTTGGGGCCAGGTCAGCATAGAGTTGGACCGAGTCGGGGACCCCCGGCAACGCGGTAAGATTGCGGGCTGCTTCTAGTACAATGTCACGTACCTCCTCAAATTGAAATTTCAGGATGACATCGCGGGGGAGATCGGCGTTGTGTGGCTTAGCAAGCGCTCTGTGGATTCTGACCATCCGAAAGGAGGCTGGATCCATCTGTGGAAGGAGGGTGCTGAAGAGGTTCAGAGCTGTGGGCTTGAGGTCTTCATTAGGCACATTTTCAGGTAGGCCCCGAATTCTTATGTTAGCCCTTCTGCTTCTGTTTTCCATGTCCTTTAGTTTTAATTCAAGCACGTCAATTTTGGAGGTCATCTATAGCCATCTTATCTTCTTCAAGTGCGTCAGCAACTGAGTCTGCTTGTTTCTCAAGGTCCTCTATGCGGCCTCCGAGTTCTCTGATTTGAATGGTGATATCTCGTACAGCCTCTCTTAGCTCCGCTCTGAAAATACTCGTAATGTCAGCAAGCAGGGTGTCTAGTGAAGAATTTTGGGAGATGTCCACCAGAGCCGAGCGATTTGGGGAAGCCTGGGGGAGGCTCGCAGATTTGGTAGAGGCCTGCTGCGGGGAAGCTGGTGGTTCGTCGGCCATCGCACGGCGCTGCTGTTTTTGTCTTAGGCGTTGCTGCCGATTTCTGAATTTTTTGCCCGTTGTTCTTGGCTCTTCTCTTCGGCGGCATAACAGGGATGCCCCGTGGTAATTTTAGCTCATGGATATGCGGTTCGGCGAGAGCAGTTTGGAGAACAGTGGCAGCCTGAGTGCGGAGCTGCGGGGATCACATCACGTCCCTTTCGCGCCGCGCATGCGCCTCTGTATTTATATATTTCTTATGGAGATAGTATTGCATAAAATTCGGTTTGTGCTGCCCATCCCCTGATATATATATATATATATACTGTATATGTGTGTGTGTATATATGTGTATATATATATATATATATATATATATATATGTGTATATATATATATATATATATATATATATATATATATATATATATATATACATACATATATATATAAATATATACATACATATATACATATATACACACACACACACACACCTTTAAAAATTTGTCCCGGCCCCGGTGACATACCGCCGCATTGATTGGCCGTCGGGTCCTCGGAACAAGAGTGGGGCTATGGGGATCCCGGCGGCCAGCGAAAGACACAGACAGGCCAGGGGGAGATGCTGGAGTCCTGCTGCGCAGCAATCGCGCACGGGGACTCCTAAACAGGAAGGCAAGCATGTAATTCCCTGCCTCGACCTGAGCTCGGGCTTACCGCTCGCAGCTCATTTTTCCTACCCCGAGCTCAGGTCGGGGTTACCGCCAGGGAGATTAATGCAGTGTGCAGTGTATGGCCTGAGCACTGACAGACTGACTCCTTAGTCCTTACCCCTTCAACCTCTGCAGCAATGCTGCCAGCATTTATACATCTGTTTGCAAAAGACAACCTCTCGATATGACACAAGAGCATGTGCGCACAACTTCTTTGGTCGATTATGGTGAGGCCTGTTCTGAGTGGAACCTGTCCTGTTAAACCACTGTATGGTATTGGCCCCCATGCTACAGCACATTTTCAGGGTTTTTGGCAATCTTCATACAGCCTAGGCCTTCTTTATGTAGAGTAAGAATTCTAAATGCCACCTCCAAGACACTGCTCCCTGCTGGGCTACCGCTGCTCCCAAAGCATTTTTGAACCTCTCGCCTGGGCTCCCCAATGGTCCATGATCTGCAACATTGAGAACCCTTCTTTACTGGTGAATTTCCTGGATAGACACTCAGATAGACACCCAGGAGATGCCTGGGTCCCGCTGGCAGCGCCGATCGCGCGCAGGACCCAGGAAAGTGCAGTGCACGGTGGATTTGGGCCAGCCCGATCTGAGCTCGGGATTACAGCTCTGGGTAAGTGAAACCTCAGCTCGGGAGTACCGCCAGGGGGGTTAAAAGACTTTTGTTGAGCATGTGTATGTGGCTTAACATACACAAGCTGCAATATTTCAGCACCGTACAGTAGCACTCTCCAAACTAAATGGGCGCAAATCTTTTTTTTTGTTTTTTTTTTTAAACAAAGAAACTTTTATTTAGTCTTCAAACAAGGCAAATTCAAGGGTGCGAATCATTTAATGTGCTACGCATGCACGTGCGTAAGAAAATGCACCTACACACATGCGTAATCACACATGCCACCACAACATGTACAAAGAGACACTGTTTATGCGCGTGCAAGTGTACAGTGTTCACAATGACACCTCGCAGCGCCATTGCTTACACAACGTGTGTAAGCAAATTGAGCCAGGTCCAGTTACCTGTCCGCTTCATCTGTACAGGTAACTGACCGTGACAGAGCCCCATGCTTCTGCCAGGGCTCTGATCTGTATACCAGCACTTCTCCCCTGCAGTGGTTCCAAGCTGCAGTGCCAGCAGCAGTAGTGGACCCAAGGTGATAGAAGACAGGTGAGTAAAATGCAGGGCTGTGGAGTCGGTACAAAAATCTTCCAACTCCGACTCCTCAGTTTATGAAACCATGACTCCGACTCCGGGTGCCCAAAATTGCCTCGACTCCAACTCCTTAGTCTAATACTTAACAGGACTGTGGATTTTGTACAAAAATCATCCGACTCCTCAGTTTATGAAATCAACGATTTCGACTCCGGGTGCCCAAAATTGCTCGACTCCGACTTCACAGCCTGGTAAAATGACGTAATGTATGTTGTGACCAGCCTAGTGACAACTGACACAGTCTGTTCTCATAGGCTTCCGTTGATTCTGTCGGCATCCACTTCTTCAGTGATAAGGATCAGCAAATAACATGAACCGCACAACACTGTTCCGCTCATCGGAACAGAATGAATGGATCTGTTACAAACAGACCGATGTGAATGGATTTTATTGCTTTGCATAGGATCCATTTGCATGTTGCATGTGAACAATGCCTTCTGAAAGCTTATGAGGAGGTTGTTTACCTTAATGATTTACCTTGTCACTGAATCTGTCCTAGTGTAAATGGGACAACCACACACAAAAAGTAGATATCTCAGTCTATTGTTTATGCTGTAGTACCTCCTTGTTTTTTGACCTTATGATATCTATAGGTCAACAGACAACTTAAAGTGTAACGCGGGGGGACAGATGGGACACTAATGCTGGGCATACACAGGTCGATCCGGCGGTGGATTAGCCGCCGTATCGACTCCCGCCGCGTCCCGCTCGTCCACGCGTGCGCGCGGATCGATTCCCGCTTGTCCCCGCCGGCGCTTCCTTATCAGCCGCTCGATTCCCTGCCATTGTCCGCCAGCAGGGATCAAGCGGGCGGGGATTGAGCAGCATCATCGGCCCTGCTGAATATTATCAGCTGGCCACATTAGCTGCTCGATACACGGTACAGAAACGTACCGTGTATCCCCAGCATAAAGGTAGCCATACACTTATAGATTTGCAGCAGATGTGACCATCAGATAGATTTCTGGCAGATGCCTGTCAAGTCCAATCTGACAGGAATCTATCTGATGTGTGCCACACACAAGGAACAGATTTCCAATAGATTTTAGAATTAAATCTACTGTAAAACGATCTAAATGCATTTTTGGACCATTAGATCCAATGCAACTCCATGGGCCATCGATCTGCTGCCAGCAGCAGATCGACCTACATTTTCCATCCTGTCAGATAGATCAAATCAATCAAAATTGATCAAAATCGTCCGCAAATCGATCGAATGGGGAATTTGATAGAATCTAATTCTGATCGATCGAAATAGATTCTAACTGACATGCAGCTTGGGGAAGGGGCGTCCCTAAAAATGCCCCTTCCCAAGCTCTCAGTGGCCTAGTTCTTATTCTCCCCCGCACCTTCGACGCCTCTCTCTCACCTCTCTGTGCTCTGTGATGAGAAGCACAGAGCCAGACCTGCAGTGTCAAGATCCTGGGCTTGCGGCTTTTTTTATGAACAAATTGAAACTTGGCCATTGCAGGAGTGGCGGGCAGCAGCGGTAATGTACACTAACTGATCCGGCTAGCCCCTCTGGTAACAATCTGAAACATTCTTTCCTGGTACCTCTATAGATTGTTTACCATATATATACAGAAGGAAGGAAACAGAGCAGAAAAAAATTCAAACATTCAGGAAAATAAGAAAGTTAATAATAAAAACATATTTCCCTTATTTCACAATATTATTATGTACTAATTAAAATGGTTAATGTGATAATAATGGTTTTGAGCCCTCCTCCCCGCAAAAAAAGATAGCATGAGGTCCCCTTGGTCCTTACTTGGCCTCCACCCACTAAGTGGGTCCCTGAAGTGAGTCATGTGATCGGGGGCCAGTGAATGGTAGCAGGGACTGTTTGGCTGTGAAGCATGGAAGGAGACCTGCAGCGCCTGGAAGCAGGTAAATGTTACAGCTGCTCTCTGCATGGTGGCAGGGCACATTTTTGGGCTAGAACGGGGCGTTTTTTTAACATGTACATTAACCACCCTGGCGTTCTATTAAGATCGCCAGGGCGGCTGCGGGAGGGTTTTTTTAAAATAAAAAAAAACCATTCCATGCAGCCAACTGAAAGTTGGCTGCATGAAAGCCCACTAGAGGGCGCTCCGAAAGCGTAACTCTGATCACCTCCGGCGATCAGAATTAACAAGGAAGGCCGCAATGAGCAGCCTTCCTTGTTTCGCTTACCTCATCGCCATAACGACGAGCGGAGTGACGTCAGCCGACGTCCTGACGTCAGCCGCCTCCGATCCAGCCCTTAGCGCTGGCCGGAACTGTTTGTTCCGGCTGGGCTGGGGGGACCCTCTTTCGCCGCTGCACGCGACGGATCGCCGCGCTGCGGCGGCGATCAGGTAGCACACGCGGCTGGCAAAGTGCCGGCTGCGTGTGCTGCTTTTTATTTCATTAAAATCGGCCCATCAGGGCCTGAGCGGCACCCTCTGGCGGTAATGGACGAGCTGGTAAAATGGTAGTGTTCACACTGTAGTGTTTGCCAGCAGTTAGTGATTGACTGAAATCTTAAACATGGTGCATCCAGCATTTTGTAGTAATTTTGGAGCAATTGCATTTCAATGTTATAGAATCACAAAACCTAATAGCTCCAAACTGCTTTCCTGTACTGTGAAAAATCATAGGAAAATCACTTTGCAAAACACTAGTGATTTTGATAGCATTTTGTGATTCCAAGTGTGAATGGGGCCTTAGAGAGGAATCCTCAACTTTAATGCTAGATACACACTATGGGCTTGATTTACAAAAGCGTGATAACTGCTGTCACGGCAGTTGCTGGAAATAATCGATCTGACAGTAAATCTGCCAGAAAATCTCATAGTGTGCTCCTAACATTAGTTTAGTAAGTAGCCCATCCAGTGTGAAGATTTTTGTTTATGTTTTGTTACCTGTTTTTTGTACAGTGTAAAAGCATGTAAATTGTTTGTAGTGAATCACAAAGTACCTCTACCTATTACCCTTTTGCTACAAAAGTTTGATTCCATTGTACTTGTCTGCATGGATATGTTTGTATGTACATGTTTTTTGTTAGAGGATAAGGTGTATGTGTATATATGCATATATGGTATTTGTCTGTGTGTAGCAGTTACGTGTGTTTGATTATGTGTGCATATTTGCTTGCAAATGTACCTAGATTTTAATACATTTTAGAATACTCTCTTTCAGACTGATTGCTGAACTGTGTTCTTGTGCAGTAGTTCAGCGGCCCGTCTGCTGGCCACAAGCACCATTCGGATGTAATTGAAATGCAGCGAAATGGCAGGGTTTGTAGACATGACACAGAACATTTACATCACGCTTTACTCCAAACACAATGCGCGTCAGTGCTTGACACATAACGTGGCGAATCGCAAATGCAGCGGTGGGGGACCCGTGGAGCCACTTCATTACTGGTAGGATTCTTCACCTGATTTGGTATATGTTTCACTCAATATGTCTATCACCACTCTATACTTGCTCTACATTCTCAGTGGAATTCTCTTTCACACTATCCTTATATTGGTTTGATATTGATCGGCTGTTGTTGTAATTCCACTGTATTACACTCAGTTATACAGTGATTACTCTAGTGGTTATATGTGTGTTTTTTTCATTATTGTATTTAACTATTTATTGATGTATGCACCTTGCACTTCGGTCCTTTGTTTATTGCTATTCCTGCTGTGGACTATGCAGCCCCACTGTTTACTCATTCAATCATTGGGTCACTAATTATGGTTCACACCCTGAGTGGTGTGTCATATACACTATTAGCATTTTATATTCCTGCCGGTTCTCCGACAATTTGGGTTAACATGCTATTCCCCACCTGTTTTTAAGTATGTTTTAATTGTGGATTGATAAATAAAGGATGTTACTTTTTTCTACATGATTCATGACTGATGTGGTGCGGTTCATTGAGGCCATAGCTGTGGCCTTTTTGTGTAACATAGATGTTGTTACTCTGTGGAAGAAAGCACAGCCGTGGTTGTGCTCAGATGTGACTCCATGGGAATGGGGGGGGGGGCACCTGTCCACCACCGGTACCAGGTGCTAACAAGCTAACAGTGAAATCACGGCCTTCAGCTTCCCATCTGAAAGAGGCCTAATGCCTAGTACACACCATGCAATTTCCCATTAAATGGGTTGATAGATAATTTCTGACAGATTGTTTTTCCGATCGTTTTTGAGATCGATTTTCTGATCACTTCTATGCATGACAAGAGGAAAAACTGGCAGGCAAACTGGATAAAAGTTAACACCACTTTACCTATGCCTATTTGGCAGACTTGTGACCACTTTTGTGTACAGTCTCAACATCACATAGCATCATATCTCAGCTTGAAGCAAAGCAAGGAAGCATGCGAGGAGCGACAGAGGAGCAGTGCAGGTATACTTGCATGACCAATTCTGGTGGCAGATTATGGTTTCTCTTCTATGCAAATAGATCAGAAAAATGATCAGGAAATCAGACCGGACCTGTCAGAAATTATATATTCAACCCATGTATCTGATGAGAAATTGCATGGTGTGTAACAGGCTTAACAAAGATCAAGTGGTGTCCTGCAGAAGGAGGATATCCCTATGTATTTTGACTGGATTCTGGTTCTCCGCATACAAATTTGATAAATACTGCACTGAGCATAGTGATAGGACTAGAGATGTCGGCGAACCCCTCACCCTGTACTACATCCGGGTCGCTATGACCCGTAGTAGTACGGCTGCGCTGGGCCGGCAGTGCGCGTCCTTGATCGCGCGCCTGTTGCCGGGCACTCTCTGCGCATGTGCATGCCGTCACGCTCATGTGCAGAGAGTACCCGGCAACAGACGCGTGATCAAAGACGCGCACCGCCGGCCCAGCGCAGCCATACAACTACGGGTCATAGCGACCCGGATGTCGTATCGGCCCATAGAGATTCGCTGGCGAACGGTTCGTCAACATCTCTAGATAGGACCTCAACTTTAAAATGACTGCTCAAATGATCATTTCTAATTGATCATTCAGATTGTAAGCTTGCAAGTGCAGGGACCTCCTCCTAGTGTTTATTATACTGCTGTAATTTACCATATGAACATGTACCAACTTTAGAGATATCTCAAACTACACATTAACTTTGTATGTATTTGTACTTCTATTATTGAATGTCATGACTGCACACTGTCTTGCATATCTCATGTGTATTTGTTCCCCAATATTTGTTCTGTACTATGTACAGCGCAACGGAAGATGTTGGCGCTTTATAAATAAAAAAATAATCATTTGAATAAGCTGAATGACAGACAACTGGCCACCTTTAGATAATACAATACATGCAGACATCAAATTGATTTATGCTTCACCAATGATGCTGCTGTAGTTTGGGTCTCTGATCCTATGAGTTTCCTCCACACCCTATAGCACAAGTTGAGTGTTTTGTTTTTTTTTAGTTCAGATCCTATTTTGAATCTGACTCTAGCAGGCAGAAGCTGGTCTGTCCTGAGACAGACACGTTGTCTCAAGCCTTTGCTACAGAGAGAGTAAGTTTAGCAATTGCTTGATAGGCTTAGGCAGAAAGTGCTTAGTGCAATATATAATAGGTCAAAGTCAGAAACTCTGAGAGGTAGACAAGTTGAAACCGTGTCAGTGCAGTAAATACTGGCAGATAGAAAAAGTGCATCAAGAATAGGATCCAAAAAATCACACGTCTTTGTAGAAAAGCAGACCCGATCCCCATAAACAGTAGGAAGTAAACCGCCACGTGAAATGCAGTGTAGGAGTGGAAAAACCACTAGGAATACAGTGTGCAATGAGGGCTTAACAGTAATGGAGGAAAGAGGGTGAGCGAGAGCCACCCACGTGTGACGCTGTCGTGATTCACCACTAAACGACGAATTGCACTTCCGGGCATGTGACCGCTATGCGGTGACGTGGTTAAATAGGAAAACATGATGGTAGGCAGGGTGGAACTCCCTAAGTAAATGCTACGCATGCGTGGCCATGCACGAGGGACTGGGCGCCGCGTACCATGTGACGTGGAAGCCCATCCCCATAAAGGAAGTATGTTTAGCCGCATCTCCCGCTGCCATAGGAACCAAGTCACAAAATGCCTGTCTGATAAATAGACCAATGCATGTCCAAATAGACAATTAAATTGATATCAAAGCACTGTGTTTTAAAGACACATGTAGACTATTGTTACATAATAATGAAATGTCAACAAAAATATAACAATAAAAATATATATATTGATTAACAACACAATTCATGCAATAATTTAGAAACCAGAGTGCTGCTGACATCCAGTGGTCATTTTAGATATAACAATCAAGGAACCATCCAATAACCAGAGAACCAAAAGTCCACATCTGCTAAAATAGATAAGCAATTCTGAATCCACTCGATCTAACAAGTGGTTCCCAAATCAAAAAGGAAGAAGCAGAATAAAACACAGGATCCTCACTTCATCCCCAAGATTCAGGCAGAGAAAGTTCAGTAATATAAGGTAATTCTCTACATAGGATCAATCATGAAAAAAAGAAAAAAACCAAAATGACTCCACAGTTCATACTAACACACAAGATCCTGAAGTACTGGATTTCACATGGGTAATACATGTGACCTAACCAGCATACCTAAAGGGGTCTGAGACAGCACATGTATAAAAAGAATAATCCAATGGTGGGGCAAACTCACCACAGCCACACCAATAAGGGAACAAACTACATGCTCATGCAAGAGAAAGTGCTACCAAGAGTACCTACTCACTAAGTGACTCAGGTTATACAAGAATCACACAGGAAAAATAGGATGGTGAGAAACCAGCTTAGAGATGTAAAAGTGGAGTGGTGAAAACAGATAACCCATCTGGCCCCTACTTACATGGGACCAAAAGGGCTAGATTGAGTGCGGATTCCCATATGGCACCTCTACTTACAGAAGACACCAATAGGATAAAGTGATATAACAACATATCAGTGCAGGAAGCCCAAAAAGGTAAACTACTCGTTGAGACCTACCGGTGCCAGAATACCCAGGTCATATATCCAACGAGTCTCGTATCTCAGTAGCATCTGTGTGATATCACCACCCTAGGAGATAAACCGACTTTAGACAAACCAAAGTTTCTTTTTGCCAGGCGAATAGTAGTATGTTTTTGTATTCTACTTTTTAGCATATTTTTGGTCATAGTGTTTGTTGCAAGGACACCATATAAGATAAACAACACCTGTCGACTGGCAGTTGATGAAGTCCTCCTTAAATTGGTAAGTGTGTCCTGTCTTATCACTGGTGATCAATTTTATAGGGACCATCATATCACATATATTGCATTTGCCACATGGGAAGCTTCCCCAAACAGATGGTTTCTTTTTCGGTACTCGCTGAAAGTGACTTCTACACAATCGAATAAGTTGGTAGCACGCTTAGCTGTAATTGAAGGCCTAGATGAGAGATATTTGTTAACAATTGGGTCAATTTGCAAGATTTACCAGTGCTTAGAGATGATGGTTTTAACCGAATTCCAACTACTGTTATATGGTATAAAGACTCTTACCAACTTGTCTCCCCTCTGTCTCTTGGAATATAGAAGTTTTCCCAGAACGTCATTGGACAGCACCCCTGGATGAGACCTGTCTCCCTCCCCACCGTGGACAGGAACTGCAAGAAAAGAGATTTGCATAACAAATAGGCAGCCGTATATATATGAGTAACTCACCCTAATGCCTCAGTTCAGTTTCCTGTCCCGGACGGGATGCGGAGGAGAGGTCTCCAGGGTGCTATCCACGGCAGGTGTTCGGGGGCAGCGGCTATCAGTACTCTAAGTAACGCTGTTCAGTGAACAGCCAGAGTCCTGCAGCGTGAAGGAGGCTTCTCCGATGGAGGCAGCAGCATTATACGCGCAGGCACGCTTGGAAGGAGGAACCTCCGGGTCAAACCGGAAGTTGTCACGCAAGGGCGTCCAGCGTGATTCGGAGCGCGCGGCAGGGGCCGCGGCGGTGATGGTGAATCAGCTGCAGCTGATTCACTCAGGTAAATTCATTGGGGCAATGCATTTTGGCGGCATGCGCCGCAGCGGGGCACCAATTAACATTGATTAGAACGGCAGGTGCCGCCCCTCATGTGGTATCAGTTCCTTATATATATGTTAACCCCTTTTTCACTCTGGTTGTTTGTGAGCATGGAGGACGCTTCTGGGTCAGCTCCTGCGCAGTCTGCCCCCCCCCCCCCCCCCCCCTCAGAACTTTGTCTTAACTCCTTGCCCAAAGGATCAATCATTAAGAATAGCTCTCCAAACGGAAGTGAAGTCACTCCTTCAAAAAAGAGTAATCCGAGAGGTTCCAAGCATTCAAAGGGAACAGGGGTTTTACTCCCCAGTCTTTCTGGTAAAAAAGCCTCAGGGGGATTATCGATTTATTCTAAATCTAAAGACACTAAATCTAGGAGTAAAATACAGGAAGTTCAGAATGGACAATATTCGATCTGTGATTCATCTCTTGCAGAACAACCAGTATTTAGCATCCATAGACTTGAAAGATGCATACCTACATCTACCGATCCATCTATCTTGTCAGCAGTACCTGAGGTTTGCCGTATGGATGGAAGGGAAGGTAAGACACTTTCAGTTTATTTCCTTACCTTTCGGATTATCATCAGCTCCATGGTTATTTACTAAGGTTATGGTCGAAGTTTTAGCCCTTCTCAGGTTAGAAGGGGTTAATATTGTTGGTTACCTAGATGATTTCCTATTATGGGGTTCTTCTGCCAGCTCGGTTAGTGCTCAACTTTCTAGAACTATGTGCCTCCTCCAGGACCTGGGTTGGCTAATTAACTGGGATAAGTCTTCCCTAGTCCCTTCCCAGCGATTAGAATTCCTGGGATTTAATATTTCCACCAGGGAAGAAAGATTGTTTTTACCTGATAGGAAGATCAATGCTATCCTTAATAATGTTTTGTCCTTTCAGAAATCAAGAAGCATATCCTTAAAGAGAACCAGAGATGAAGCACCCTCATGTATTTTATTACATTTATCAGTGGGAACATGACAGTAAACACCTACCCTGCTTTTAGTTTCATTGTTATCTGCTTAATTAGTCTATTAGCAACTGTGATAAGAATCCACCGACTATTCAGTCGAGGTTTGACCTGGAATCATTATAGCTGAGTCACTCTTCTGTGTAGTCTTTTCAAGCCCAAGCCTTCCCCTCTCCTGGCTTAGATTTCCTGCTTTGCATACTGAGAGCTGTGATGATATGGGAGAGGCTGCTGCTCCTGAGAGAGAAGCTCTGTGGTTGTAATATGATCCCTGTGTGCTCTGTGTGCACTAGGTACTGATAATAACGGCAGTTTCATTTCTATGAGAGAGACTTCCTACAGGCAGCTGTACATCATACCAAAATGAAAGCACATAGATGAAAGGCTGCATTTAGCCTAGATAGCAGCATAGTCTCATATAGCCTAGACAGCACATCCAGAACAACTGATAACCCAGAAGGAGAAGGGATATGAGCCGGCGGCCATATTTGATTTTTCCTGGAGCAATAATGGATAAAAAACACTAAAAAAGGCACACCAGAGCGGCAAAATTATCAGGTAGAGCATTTATTCTTTACAAGCTATCAACTGATATGTTTATTTTGTGTGAAACGTTCATCTCTGGTTCCCTTTAAGGAAAGCGATGGCAGTGCTAGGTCTTCTAACGTCCTCCTTTCCGGCAATCCAGTGGGGCCAGTTCCACTCAAGATTTCTCCAGTCATGGATCCTAAGGTCGTGGAACAGGTCTCTAGCATCACTAGACAGAAAACTCATCATTCCACACAGTATAAAGGCCTCTCTTCTATGGTGGCAAGACGCGACACACCTCTCCCCAGGTCGTCTGTGGAATTATCCACAACAAACTACAATTACAACCGATGCCAGTTTGTGGGGTTGGGGAGCCCACTTCAATTCTCAACCAGCACAGGGGAAATGGAGTGTTGCAGAGAGGTCACAATCCTCTAACAGCAGAGAACTAGAAGCAGTATGGCAAGCCTTGCGGCATTTCGACCGCCAAATCAGGGTGTAAGAAAGCGCGGAGGAGCCGCCGCCATGAGCCAGCGGCGGGCGGCTTCTTCCGCACACGGCAGCTATTTGCACGGAGAGGCAGCCGCCTCCTCACATCATGAGGCGGCTACCTCCGTGCATCAGCCGGCAGAGAGCGGCGAAACCGCCGCGCTGGATGCGGCGGTTAGCCGGCAGGTCCCCGCTGCGGAGACACCGCAGAGCGGGGCTGTGCTGGCTGGGACTCATAGTCCCTTAAGATTCAGAGTGACGCGCGCGCGCGCGCACTCAGACAAAACTTATGACACCAGGGGAGAGTCAGCTGACCATAGCTCCGCTTCCCATTGGTCCAGCAATCAGGGAGGTGCTGGGGGACACCTAATGTATATATACTGCTGGCTGTTCATTCATCTGGTGTCTGGCGTTGCGATCACATATGTGGGAGCACCCAGATCCGTAGTCAGATCCTTAAGTGTGCCGGGACCAGCTGGAGCTGTAATCCTACACTTAGATAGATTTTGATAGCTAAAGTACTAGTTTGATTGTGATTATTTGTTATGACTTTTGCCTGCCTCGACTATCCGCCTGAACTCTGACCTTGTACCTCGATATTTCTGATACTCTGTTGCCGAACCTCGGCTCGTTCCTAGACTCTGTTTCTGCCTCCCGATTTTGTACCCTGATATATCTGATACCCCGTTGCCGAATCCTGCCTGTACTTTGACTCCGCCTTTGCCTACCGTATTTGTACTTTGTCTGTCCGTGTGTTACGATCTGGCTTGTCCGACCTCGAGAACCGACCTCACGATTGGAGGCGGTTCCCAGTCCTCATAGTGATACTTCCTTCTGAGGGTCACTCGTGGACTTTCCTTCCTACTGTCAGTCTGACTCCTCCCGTCTTGGAGAGCTCAGGTCTGCGGAAGGAATCCGTGCAGTTCTCCTTGCTGCACCAAGGCCTCGGCCTCTTAGTGTTACTGTTACACCAAACACTACACTCTACTCAGGTGAACAGAGGTTAGCCAGTATATTGGATTATCGGTGATACTGCAGATCACATATAATCTGGTATACGTCTGTATTCTCCGTGACGCTGCAGGTCACCGGTAATCAGACCTCTCTGTACTTCACCGATCGTTACAGAACGCCAGACCAAAATACTGATGGAACGCACTGATCCTCTGACTGTGCTTGCCACTTCGGTGGATAGCATTCATCAATCACTAAGCCAGCACAAAGCCTTAATTGATGCCTTATCAGGCTCTGTGAGAACCCTCCAGACATCAGTTGATTCAGTGCGATCCCCTCATAGTGATGACATACGTATGCCTGTCCCAGATAAGTTTTCCGGCCACAAGTCTGACTTCCGGAATTTCAGGAGTAGAGTGTTGTCATATTTTGAGTTAAGGCCCCGATCCTCGGGGACTGAGACCCAACGGGTCATTTTCATTAAAACTTTGTTGACTGGAGATTCCCAGTCATGGGCATATAACCTGCCCGCTACCGATACTGCCTTGACCTCAGTGGAGGAATTCTTTAAGGCCATGGCCATAATCTACGACGACCCTGACCTTGCTGCATCCTCAGAGCGGAAGCTCAAACTCTTACGACAAGGCAGAGGGTCGGTCGAGGATTATGCGGCAGAGTTCCGTAGGTGGTCGGTCACCTCGAGATTTGATAATTTTGCCCTCATGGACTACTTCCTGTCTGGGTTGTCGGAAGAGGTTTCCGACCTAATGTTAACGGTACCCGAACCCAAGACAGTTGATGAGGCCATATCATCGGCCATTCGAGTGGATCGCAGGTTGCGCCATCAGAGGCAGGCTAGGGGCAGTCACCGTGTCAGGGTGACATCGTACGTGGCACCGTCTGCTACACCCCTAGTAACACCTTCTCCGCCTGTCTCACCCTCCCCGGCCTTACCACCGCCCGAGCCAATGCAGATTGGTCGGTCGAGACTGACCCAGGTGGAGCGAAGGCGGAGAATGACAGAACAGCTGTGCCTGTACTGTGCAGCAGCAGGGCATAGAGTGCGAAACTGTCCTAACAGGTCGGGAAACGAGTTTGCCTAGGAGTAGTGGGGGGTGACACCCTAGGCACACAAACTGCACCCTTTAAGGAAAAGAAATTACTGCTCCCTTGTACGGTTACATGGGAGAATAAGTTTATGGCCACTGAGGCATTTATTGATTCAGGCTCAGCGGCCAATTTTATGAATTTTGAGTTCGCGCAGGAGTTGGGTATTCCCCTCACTCCTGTGAGACCCCCCATTCAGGTCACGGCAGTAGACGATTCCCCTCTACAACGGAATCGTGCACTGTCTCAGACTCTGGAGGTGAGGATCACCAAAGGGGTACTCCACAGTAGTCGCCCCGCTCACTAACCTTACTAAAAAGGGGGCAGACACCACTCATTGGTCTCCCGAGGCAGTACAAGCGTTTTCTAAGTTAAAAGGGTTGTTCTGTTCAGCACCCATTCTCAGACACGTGGACACTTCTGTTCCATTTATTGTTGAGGTAGACGCCTCAGAGATCGGGGTGGGGGCTGTGCTGTCCCAACGTTCTGGTCTACAGGGTAGACTTCACCCATGTGCCTATTTTTCCCGAAGGTTCTCTCCGGCAGAGAGAAACTATGACATAGGCAACAGGGAGCTCCTAGCCATCAAATTGGCCTTTGAAGAGTGGCGTCATTGGCTAGAGGGAGCTGAGCACTCTATCACAGTTTATACCGACCACAAAAACCTAGAATACATCGAGGGGGCTAAAAGGTTAAGCCCAAGGCAGGCTCGATGGTCTCTATTTTTCTCGAGATTTTCATTCTTGATCACGTATACGCCAGGGAGTAAGAATACCAAGGCAGACGCACTTTCTAGGTGTTTTGAGCCAGAGACAGCACAGCCCCCTGTTCCTGAAACCATTGTCCCACGTAGTATGGTGTTGGCCGCCACCGAGACTTGGGAGGACTGGAAAGAGACTTTAAGTCCTTTTCAGCAGGATATCCCAGAAGGGAAACCGGACGGGGTATTATTTGTTCCGTTACCATTCCGTCTCCAGATCTTGGAGATGTTTCACTCCCATAAGAACGCGGGGCATCCGGGAGCGACTAGGACGCAGGATCTCGTGGCCAGATGTGCATGGTGGCCTTCGCTAGCCGCTGACTGTAGAGAGTTTGTCAGGGAATGTGCGGTGTGCGCTAAAAGCAAGCCCTCCCGGCTGGCATCTGTAGGTACTTTGCAGCCTTTACCCACCCCAAGTGAACCATGGACCCATTTGTCCATGGATTTTGTAGGAGAGCTTCCTAGATCTGAAGGCATGTCAGTTATTTGGGTGGTGGTTGACCGTTTTAGTAAAATGGCCCACTTCGTGCCTTTGAAAGGACTCCCTTCGGCCCAGGAACTGGCCGATTTATTTATTATCCATGTCTTCAGGTTGCATGGCATTCCAGAGGACATTGTATCTGATCGGGGAGTTCAGTTTATTTCGAAATTTTGGAGGGCATTTTGTCACCAAATGGGCATGAAATTGTCGTTTTCCTCGGGGTACCATCCACAGACTAATGGCCAGACAGAGAGGGTCAATCAGTCGTTAGAACAATTTCTGAGATGCTACGTTGCTGAGGCACAGAGTGATTGGGTTAAGTATTTACCTTATGCAGAATTTGCCCACAATAACTTAAAGAGTTCGTCCTCAGGTTTCTGCCCATTTCAGATTGTGACAGGTAAACTGCCCAAATTCTCCCCATTACCAGTTGCGGCCACTCCGTTCCCAGCCTTGGAGACGTGGCTAAGGTCATTTAAGGACATGTGGTGGATCATCAAGAATAATCTTGTAAAAGCATTCCAGAGCCAGAAAAGTCAGGCTGACAAGAGACGCTCGTTGGAGTGGAAATTCCAACCAGGAGATTTGGTTTGGGTGTCAACCCGTCACCTGACCCTGAAACAACCCTCTGACAAACTTGGTCCCAGGTTCGTGGGTCCATTTCCGGTTACTAGGAAGATTAACAATGTCACATACTCCGTTGATCTTCCCACCAGCATGCGTGGAGTAAGGTCTTTCCACGTATCACTTCTCAAACCCGCAGCCCAGGGGGGTCCCACCCCTCCTCCGCCTGTCTTAGTCGATGCCCAACCCGAGTATGAAGTGGAAAAGATCATAGATTCACGTATGGTACAGAACTCGGTGCAGTATCTCGTACATTGGAAGGGGTACGGCATTGAGGAGAGACAATGGGTACCTGGGAATCGCATGCATGCGGACGAGTTAGTGAAAGAATTTCATACTGTACATCCAGGAAAACCTGGAAGGAGCTGTCCGGAGTCCACTCCTCGGGGGGGGGGGGGTACTGTAAGAAAGCGCGGAGGAGCCGCCGCCATGAGCCAGCGGCGGGCGGCTCCTTCCGCACACGGCAGCTACCTCCGTGCATCAGCCGGCAGAGAGCGGCGAAACCGCCGCGCTGGATGCGGCGGTTAGCCGGCAGGTCCCGGCTGCGGAGACACCGCAGAGCGGGGCTGTGCTGGCTGGGACTCGTAGTCCCTTAAGATTCAGAGTGACGCGCGCGCGCGCACTCAGACAAAACTTATGACACCAGGGGAGAGTCAGCTGACCAGGCAGGTCAGCTGACCATAGCTCCGCTTCCCATTGGTCCAGCAATCAGGGAGGTGCTGGGGGACACCTAATGTATATATACTGCTGGCTGTTCATTCATCTGGTGTCTGGCGTTGCGATCACATATGTGGGAGCACCCAGATCCGTAGTCAGATCCTTAAGTGTGCCGGGACCAGCTGGAGCTGTAATCCTACACTTAGATAGATTTTGATAGCTAAAGTACTAGTTTGATTGTGATTATTTGTTATGACTTTTGCCTGCCTTGACTATCCGCCTGAACTCTGACCTTGTACCTCGATATTTCTGATACTCTGTTGCCGAACCTCGGCTCGTTCCTAGACTCTGTTTCTGCCTCCCGATTTTGTACCCCGATATATCTGATACCCCGTTGCCGAATCCTGCCTGTACTTTGACTCCGCCTTTGCCTACCGTATTTGTACTTTGTCTGTCCGTGTGTTACGATCTGGCTTGTCCGACCTCGAGAACCGACCTCACGATTGGAGGCGGTTCCCAGTCCTCATAGTGATACTTCCTTCTGAGGGTCACTCGTGGACTTTCCTTCCTACTGTCAGTCTGACTCCTCCCGTCTTGGAGAGCTCAGGTCTGCGGAAGGAATCCGTGCAGTTCTCCTTGCTGCACCAAGGCCTCGGCCTCTTAGTGTTACTGTTACACCAAACACTACACTCTACTCAGGTGAACAGAGGTTAGCCAGTATATTGGATTATCGGTGATACTGCAGATCACATATAATCTGGTATACGTCTGTATTCTCCGTGACGCTGCAGGTCACCGGTAATCAGACCTCTCTGTACTTCACCGATCGTTACACAGGGACACTCATGTCAAAATAGAGACAGACAACAGGAGTGTGGTAGCCTTCTTAAACAGGCAGGGGGGCACCAAGAGTCGGATCTTATGGAAAACGACAGCAAAAATCCTCTTTTGGGCAGAGAAGAATCTCAGATCTTTGACAGCAGTACACTTGAAGGGAACATCGAACCAGGTGGCAGACTACCTAAGCAGGAGGAAACTGGATCCAAACGAGTGGTCTCTGAATCAGGAAATATTCCAGCATGTGGCATTACAATGGGGGTACCCGGAAGTAGACCTCTTTGCAAGAAAGGGAAATGCAAAATGTCAACGGTTCTGTGCTCTGTTTCCAGAGGATCTTCCATGGAAAGTGGATGCCTTTACGGTGAATTGGGGGAGTGCAATGTATGCTTTTCCTCCAATACCACTATTATCAAAGGTAATAAAGAAGATTGTCCAGGATCAAGCCCAAGTAATCCTAATAGCCCCACTTTGGCCCGAGGAGGCCATGGTTCACATCTCTGAAGAGGTTAGCAGTTTCAGATCCAATTGTCTTTCCTCTTCTTCCACAACTAATATCACAGGGTCCAGTTCGGCATCCGGATCTGGCAAGACTACACCTTACAGCTTGGAACTTGAATGGGGCATCCTAAAAGCAAAAGGGTTCTCGGATGGCCTATCAGAAACTTTAATACAAAGTAGGAAGAAGGTGACGCGTATAATATACCAAAAAGCTTGGAGAGTATTTAGCGGGTGGTGTTCAGAAAGATCTTGTGACACAAATTCACTTACATCCGTATTGGAGTTTCTGCAATGCGGATATAAGAAGGGTCTAAGTGTCAGTACACTTAAGGTTCAAGTGTCCGCCATCAGTGTATTTTTGGAGAGACGACTTGCACAAGAAGAGTTAGTCATGTGGTTTTTTCAGGCCTTGAAAAGACTAAAACCTATAATAAGAGTCAAAGTTCCTGCATGGGACTTAAATACTGTGTTACAGGGATTATGTGAGTCCCCGTTTGAACCTTTAACGGAGATTTCAGACAAATTCCTTACTTTAAAGACGGCCTTCCTGTTGGCAATTACGTCAGCTAGAAGAATAGGTGAGCTACAGTCGTTATCTATTAAAGAGCCTTACTGTACCATCTCGGAAGATAGAGTTACACTACGCCCGGATGCGGCTTTTCTACCAAAGGTAGTCTCCTCTTTTCACAGGAATCAGGAAATCTTCTTACCCTCCTTTTGTGAAAATCCTACCAATGATAAGGAGAAGAAATTGCATTGTCTGGATGTCAGGAGATGCCTATTACATTACTTAAATAGGACAGCTCCCTGGAGGAAAACGGAGGCTATATTTGCTTTGTTTGCCGGAAAATTCAGAGGAAATAAGGCTTCAAAGACGACGTTAGCACGATGGATAAAGCAGGCAATTACATCGGCATATCAGACTCAGGGGAAACAGTTAAAAACTCCCATCACAGCACATTCCACAAGAGGAATATCAACTTCCTGGGCAGAGAGGGCAGGGGCATCTATAGATCAGATCTGCAGAGCTGCTACCTGGTCGAATCAGAACACTTTTGTAAAACACTATCGGCTGAATGTATCGGCTGGAACAGACCTTTCTTTTGGAAGGAAAGTGTTACAAGCAGTGGTCCCTCCCTAGGCTTAATATCTTGTATATCGTCTCATCCAGGGGTGCTGTCCAATGACGTTCTGGGAAAGACAACTTTACTTACGGTAACGTCTTTTCCAGTAGTCAGAAGGACAGCACCCCTGCAACCCGCCCTTTTTTTGGGTGGAGTAACTATCATGTAAGTAATTGGCTACGGTCCGTGTCATCTTTTGTATTAACTGAGGCATTAGGGTGAGTTACTCATATATATACGGCTGCCTATTTGTTATGCAAATCTCTTTTCTTGCAGTTCCTGTCCACGGTGGGGAGGGAGACAGGTCTCATCCAGAGGTGCTGTCCTTCTGACTACTGGAAAAGACGTTACCGTAAGTAAAGTTGTCTTTTCCCTGTCTGCATGTGCCTCCCGTTGAAAAGCCCACTGTACAACACGCTTGGAGTATCCACTCTGTAGAAACCTCATCTTGAGTGCTTCAGATTGATTCAAGAATTCCCTCTCATCAGAACAATTCCTTTTTAGTCTTAGTAATTGGCCAATCGGTGTATTGTTCCTCAAGGCTCTTGTATGAAAAGATTCATAATGTAACAAACCGTTGACTGATATTTCCTTTCTGTAGAGCATACATGTCAAACTCCGGTCCTCCGAGCCATTCATTTTGGCCCTTAAGTGGTTTACCCACTTTGCATTATGTTTGGCCCACTCTAGACCACCAGGAAAGGTATATTGGAGGGGAAGCCCTAGAACACCAAGGAAGCCATATTGGGGAAATAACTAAACACTAGGGAACTGTATAGGGGAGTGAGGACCACTAGACAACAGGGAACTATATAGGGGCTGAAGGGGGCCATTAGACACCTAGCAACTTTATAAGGGAGGAAGGTGGCCAGTAGACGTTGAGGTTGGCCCGCGACTTGGTCCCAGTGTACAATTTCGCCCCACTTTGTATTTGAGTTTGACACCCCTACTGTAGAGTGTATTCTCAGTCTGTCCTGTACCTGAAAGATAAAGATGTAGATCTAGGAAGTCCAAAGAATCATGAGAGATCTTAGAAGTGAGAACAATATTATGTCGATTTTTCCCCAATAAATCAACAAACTCAGTTGCCAGAGCCCCTGGTCCATCCCACAGTAACAAGATGTCATCAATAAAACAAAACCAACCAAGTATGTGGGGATCCCCATACAACCTCCCGTTCCCACCAGCCCAAGAACAAATTGGCCACCACCGGAGCACATTTAGCTCCCATTGAAATGCTGTGTACTTAGGTAGTACCTACCATCAAAGGCAAAGTGGTTGTGTGTTGGGATGAATTTCAGCATTGATAGCAAGAAGTCATTAAATTATGATCTGACCCTGGTGGTAGAGGCCAAAAAGTATCGGACCACATCAACAGCGTCTGTATGTCCAATGTTGGTATAGCGAGCCTCCACAGCCAAAGATATTAAAAGAGTACCTGGAGAAACAGAAACATGATTCAGTTTAATTATTAAATCCATTAAATTTTGGATGTAAGAGTCTAGGGCACACACGTTTCCATAAAAAGAAGTTTTCAATTGTGTTTTAAATACTGTTTTTTATGATGTACCAATAAAAGGCTAATTTTTGAATATATTTGACAGTTGTGGTGCGGCCTTTTAAGGCCTACCTTTTCCTCTTTTTGTGTCCAGCCTATGTAATATCAGAAGATTCTCCTGTGTTGTGGCTTGGATCACATGGTTGACAGCCACATTCTACAAGAGCTCTGCTGTTCTACCGCCCTAACTTCCTCCTAAACATATGGAGAGCCTGCCACTGAGCTTTTGTGAAATCCAGAAGCCTGTCATGAGCTCTGGTTGAGGGGGAGACTGCACATACAGGCACACAATAGGGCCTAATCAGACCTCTATCTTCCTTCCTCTTCTTGCCATTTTTTCTGCTTAGATCCCCTCTTCATATCCCTGCTGAGAACCACTTCCATTCTCAGGCCACTGCACCGACTCTACCTCACTTGTGGGCCACAGCATCTAATTTAGCCCCCAGCTTCACAGGCTTGCTAGACCTCAGAACCCGGAGTGGTGTCCAGCTGTCCCTACAGACCTAGATCTTAGACTGGAGGTGTGCAGTGGACTTAACAGCTACTTACCCCCCAAAAGCCTGGTCATTGCCCAATTATACACAAGGGGACTCCCTTGTTACTATATTCCCAGCCTGGTGGACTTTTGCACTAGCCACAGCATGAGGAGAGAAATCTCCATAAGATGCCCCTGCACCATGGATGCACCAGGTTTAGGGTATTTTATGGTTTGGTGTGTCTTATGGTCTATAAAGCTAAAGGCTTGTTGCTTCATAGAAGCTATCTGCAAAGCAGTCAACCAAGCACCTGGTCACACTTTCTTGCAGCGCTTTGTAGTCAGATGGGCTGTTCTGCTTACGGTACCTCAGTGGAATTTGAAAAGAACGTGATTTCTTCCACTAGTGATAATGTTGTGTAGACATGCAGTATATTATTTCATAGTTTATTTATTTTGCTGTTCAGCATTACACGTTTAGTTTTTCTAGATATTGCTCATTAGTATGTTGTCATGGATGTACTAGGGAAGCAGGAAAATTATAATGCTCACCTCAGTTGGTAATTTTTCTCACCTAGTGTATTTCTGTTGCAACACACTGGCTCACCCTACTGCTGGCCTGGTCTAGCAATATAAAAATGGATTAAAGGTAGTATTGGGGGCATGAGGCGAGGGAGATGGAGCATTTCCCATTCATATGCTGTCATGGCTTCACAAGAAAACAAAACATATATATATATATATATATATATATATATATATATATATATATATATATATTTTATAATATATATATATACTATTTATTATGTATTTTTCTTTTCAGTTATATACTTACTTTATTCATATTCAACTTCTATCAGTTGGATACCCTAACTTCCTCCTAAACATATGGAGAGCCTGCCACTGAGCTTTTGTGAAATCCAGAAGCCTGTCATGAGCTCTGGTTGAGGGGGAGACTGCACATACAGGCACACAATAGGGCCTAATCAGACCTCTATCTTCCTTCCTCTTCTTGCCATTTTTTAGATAGAGCTTGGACTATTCATACATTTCACCAAAAGATGCCCCCAGAGCACCATTATCTGAAACACTACTATCAGGCGCTTAAAGGGAACTAAGCAGCTCCTGGCTTCAAATAGCTGCAAGGGCTGCCATTGTTCAGAAGCTCAACCCCTGCTATTTTACAACTAGCATTGTCCAGGCTAGGTGTGAAATTCTTCAACTGTAACTGATGTTTTCTGTTTGAAGTACAATGGGGGTTTGTTTGTGGTCAATTAAGTCTAATGAGGTGATATCTTATCTGTGTTCCACCATCTCCTGCTCAGCAACCTCAGGTCCTTTAGGGACAGACAAAGTGGCTATTTTAACCCTTAGATGTAAAAAAATGAGGTAAAATGATAGTTTTTTTTAATAATAAACCACATTTTTAGAATGCATTTTTAATTTGCTATAGAGCTGTCCTGGGTGTTAAAAATGATGCTTGGTTCACTTTAACATCTAGTACTGTACTAGTTAGTTAATTATTAGCCACTTTTTGCAATACTCATCCTGAGGTGAGAGGGAACCTGAGGTGAGAGAGATATGGAGGCTGCTACATTTATTTCCTTTTAAACAAAATCAGTTACTTGGCAGTCCTGCTGATCTTTCTGGCAACAGAAGTGTCTGAATCACACAACTGAAACAAACATATGGCTTATCTAGTAGTTAGATTTCGATCAAAGCACCTGATCTGCATGCTTGTTTAGGGTTTATGGCTAAAAATATTAAAGGCAGAGGATCAGCAGTACAGGCAGGCAAGGAAATAAATATATCAGCCTCTACATTCCTCTCACCTCAGGTTCCCTTTAAAGGTCCTTACACTACTCTAACCTTAAACCTCTCACAATACAAGCAGTGGCGCCATGAGAGACTCACTATGTCCCAAGTGGCCTACATCTACGTTCCACTAGTCAAATACTTGTCCTCACGTGCACAGTGTTTGTGTTATTAAATTTCTTTTTTGCAGCTTCCAGCATACAGAATTGGGAAAGTAGTTAGGGAAGGGGGCATGAGAGGTATACATGCACGTGGTGCTCCCTGCTGGGGACATAGTCTATGTTTATGTCCGACCAACCCCTCTCACCAGAATTTTGCTGAACTTATGCAATTCTTGCTAGAATTAGTACTGCAGACACGGGTGTATACTATTACACTTCATTGGCTGACAGGCTGTCTGTAGGCCATATAAAATGGCAGATTCCTGGCTGGGCGTAAGCATTTACTTCTTGTGTGTTTTTTGCTCCAGTTACCCAGAACTCAGGTGAAAGATGAATAGAGGTTTCAGAGACAAGTAGATATCACATGACTGATAAGGATAGTGTTGGATAATCAGGCATGTTATGCTACAACAATCTGCCAATGCCAGGCCGGATGCTGCAAAGCTGTGAGAGTGTAGAGGAAACTACTAGGTAAAAAAACAAACGTAACTAAGGCACACCTGCTTTATGAAAAGTTCTGCTCTGCTGATTCTTGAAAAAGCTAAATATTTATTATAACTATGAAAATGAAATTATGGGCTTGATTCACAAAAGAGTGGTAACTGTTAGCACGGCAGTTTTCGCGCGAATTTTCGAATTTGCACACGATCGCAAATTTTTGTGTGCAATTAAAGGTTTTCATGCGCAAACGCAAATGTTTGCGTGAAATCGATATCGGTTTCGTGCGAAAATTCACGTTTGCGCGTGAAACCGTTTAATCACACGCGAAAATTTGCGATCGCGCACAAATGGGAAAATTCGCATTATTGATTCACAAAAGAGTTAGCACTCTTTTGTGAATCAAGCCCTATAAGTTCAGCAGCTGTGCAGAAACATATTTAGTATAGCCAGTAGATGGCAGTAATAAACAAAATTAGTGTTTGGGTCCCTTCACAATACTCATGTTGCATTGCAACACCTGTGATGAAAAATCGCATTGCATATTACAACTGTGATGTGACACATTCAGTACATTTGAAAGCATGCTTCCCTGCCACTGCAAGCACACTCACGTTGTCCAGAAAATGCACATCACACTGTGCGTTATTGCGACGGAACTGGTCACACCACACCGCCCCAATGTGAACTTACTATGGACATATAACTGCATCACGTTGGGATGTGATTATATTGTCCATTGCAACAGAATGCAATAGATTCAGTGTGACAGGATTCCTAATTCCAAACGCTTTTCAAACTTTCTCCTAGAGGATATTTTGAATAGGGCACTTATAATTAGCAATAATGTGTCTAGCACAGTGGGGAGCAATATATGTATTAAAAATACATACCAGACCAAATTGATATTTCTTCCATGCTCCCATCTTTTATTACCACTACTGTCGAAGAGTGTTAGAGATGGTGAATAAAATTCAAATAATTGGAGTGAATACAGCCTTATGCAAATTAAAACATCTACAGAAAAAGGAAAGGTGGCTGCATGTTAACTTAGCTGATATTTTGCAGTCCCTGCACCTCTTCTCTTCTGATGTCAAATTTACCCTCAAGACGAGGCTACACAAAGAAAAAAAGACTTTTTAGAACCCTGAAAGCATTTTATTATCGTCCATTCACACTGTGCATATACAATCCTTTTTAGGCAAGCCTGGAATCTGTAACCTCTGCGGAACTTGGACTTTTCAGTGCTTCCTATAGTGCTGCATAAGTGATTAGCTGTAAAAGCAAGTACCCTCCTTGCAGTAATAATTTTAAGCACATTCCAGAATCCAGTGATTAGCAGGTTTTGACAAACCCATATGATGGCTTCCGCTAGACACACTTTTATTTAATTTTTTATGAACAGTACAAACTACAAGCAAAGCAAGCTGAAGTATGTATTGGTATTAATACTATATTTTTGGGACCATAAGACTCACTTTTTCTCCGCCAAAAGTGGGGGAAAAAGTCACTGCGTCTTATAGTCCAAATGCAGGGAGTTCCTGATTTGTGAATGCCTGCCAATACAAAAGAACTGACTGCTCCCATGGCCCCCGTAGCTGACAGCTGAGCCTGATCTGCCTTGTAACAACACCCCTTTTCCAGCGGCGGCTCCTTTCCGATCTCAATCTTCAGCCACTCTGCCTGCGTCTTCTTCACCCGGCACATATTGGGCTTCATTCACAAAGCCGTGATAACTCATATCACGTTTGTGCTGGCGCTGTAAAGCGCGTAACGGTTTTCGCACGCAACTGCATATTTGCACGCTAAATCGCGGCTGTTTTCACGTGAAAATCCGCGTTTGCACTTGAAACAAGCTGCGATTTTGCGCTAAAAGGCAAATTTTCATGCAAAAACGGCCACGATTTTGCGTACAAATTCGCGTTTGCGCGCTAAAACCTTATGTGCGTTATAGCGGTAGTGATAGCGTGATAAGAGTTATCACGGCTTTGTGAATCAAGGCCAATATGTGTAAATAACATGCTTCGGGGATACAGAAGGCGCAGGCACGGGGGCCCCTGGAGTGGTCGGGGCCCTGCGTCAATTGTCCCCTTTGCCTCAATAGAAGCTATGACCCTGGGGAGCTGGTCTCACTATAGTAATACCTCTGGCTTCCAATGTGCTATGGTGCACAGTGCAGTCTATGGAAAGTGCTAGTAAACAATAGATAGCCAGAGTTATGTTATATTTTCTGGGGTGCAATATTAGGAATGGATTATAATTGTATTATTGGTTGAGGGATATTTTTATAATGATTTGGCATATGACAGATATATACTCAGACTTTAAAAACGTGTTTAAATGTGCTGATCCTCGCCGGGCGACATGCCTGGTAAGTGTGTACGAGACTTTAGATGGAGGATATATAGAACTTTAAATTGAGGATATATAAAAACAATCTTGCTTTTGCATGAAATATGATTGCAGATGATGAAGTGCAGTAGGATTTCTAAGCACCATTTATAAAGTTTTATATTGGATTAGGTACTTGTTACCCAAACTCCAAGTATATGGTGGAATCTTAAAGGGGCACTAGGGCAAAAACATTTAGAATGTATGTTTTTTCCAGAGTAAAATGAACCATAAAATACTTTTCTCCTATGTTGCTGTCACTTACAGTAGGTAGTAGAAATCTGACAGAAGCGACAGGTTTTGGACTAGCCCATCTCTTCATGGGGGATTCTCAGGGATTTATTTATTTTCAAAAGCACTTAGTGAATGGCAGTTGCCCTGTCCAACTACCAAAAAGCTGTGTAGCGAGCAAAGAAGCTGGCCGGCATCATTGTTTAAATCCTTTTTAGGGAATATCTTTATAAAGAATAAAAGCCTTGCTGAGAATCCCCTATGAAGAGATGGACTAGTCCAAAACCTGTCGCTCCTGTCAGATTTCTGCTACCTACTGTAAGTGACAACAACATAGGAGAAAAGTAGTTTATGGCTCATTTTACTCTGGAAAAAATGTACTTCTTATTTGTCTATGTTTGCACATATTTTAAATTTTACAATTTTTCAAGATAGTGCTCCTTTAAGGTGGCCCTACATCAGGTGACTTGGTGGTCGATCAACCATCCGATTCGATTATTATAATCAAATTGGATGAAAATCTGTGCCGTCAAGACCATGCCCGACCGACAATGCAACCAAGTTCGTGATGAAAATTGGTCACATTGTCAATCACGCATGCTGCATTATGTACGGCCGACTTGCTCGTTCGGGTGCGCAGTGGGAACCACATGCAATTGTGCGTCGATCGACGAACGGGACGAAACATCGAGGCGTTGTCCCCTCTAAGGAAAAACGTTGGTTTAGCCTGTCGAATTCCTCCTCATCTGTGACTAATCAAAGTGTAATTTGATCTCTCAGCTGTGTCAGCTGACTGCCTCGGCAGAGCAGCTAATTTGTAACACAGAATGTTAACACTATGGGCCTGATTCACAAAGCGGTGATAACCCAGTTATCACGCCTAAAGGACTTTAGGCGTGATAACCTTTGCAAAGTTTTGCGCGCGCGATTGTGCGTGCAGCGCCTATAGTGTTTAATGGGTGCAATGCGCACTGCACCGTGCGCCGCGCGATTGCGGGGATTTCGCGTGAGTTTCTTTTTTTTTACGCCTCAACTGAGTTTAGGCGTGATAAAGGGCTTTTCACAGGCGTGCAAACACTTTGCACTGCTTTGTGAATCAGGCCCTATGTCTGCTTCCATGAAAGCAGGTAGACACACTGCATATTACAAGATTTCAGATATCGGCTGTAACAAATACATGTTTTTCTTGAAATGGTATTATGCTGTTGTGTATTTTTTAGAGCAGAAAGGAAGTTCTGAGTTCAGGTCCACTTTAAATGACAACCGAGGTGCCATGTGCAATGGCGAGATAGACATGTGTATGTACAGTTCCAAGCACACAAATAACTAGGCTGTGTTCCTTTTTTTATTTCTCTGCCTGAAAAAATTAAACATCAGGTAAGCAAGTGACAGTTTCTGTCCAGGTCAGGACTGGGTCGGACTAGGTCAGACTACAGCATAACCCTCACTGATAAGTAATTATAGCCATAAAACACTTTTCTGTCAGTAAATGGCTTCTGAGAGCAGGAAATAGATAAAAAGGGTCAATAATTCATAGATTTTAGCTCTGGCATACTTAAATGACGGTATCATTGAGCAGAGACAATGAAACAGTAAAAACATCAAAAACTAGATTTAAATATGCAGTAAAATAAAACTGTGGGATATCTAGAAAAATGTTCTTTAACCTATTTTGGTTCCTGGACGTAGGAACTACGTCCAGGAACCATGCGCGCTCCTGTGCCGCTGTGTGGGTTCCAGGCGGTTAGAGTGCCTGGGACCCCCGCGGCCCCCCGGTTGTATGGGGGCAATGGGAAGCCTCCTCGTGGCGCCCCTGGATAGTGCTGTATAGCATGAACTAATTCCCGCAGGGCGATTGTTTTGCGGTTTTTGGTTTTGACCCTGCATATTTAGGCATGCGAAAGCAAATGCTTATTTGCATGAGCAATGTCTCGTGATTAGCCAATAGGCCAAATTTGCAAAGCCAGATTTGTCAGGTTCACTTGGTTGATGCACACATGTTCTTTCTCTGATTGTAGTTAGCATTGCATTTCTTTTTTCTGAGGGCAGGTAGTGAGTGGCTTGTTTTAGGAGGTGAGAGCCCTGGAGCAGGCTATTTGCGCCTGTCCGCCCCTTATGTAACGCGCCCAGGTTATGCGCATACAGCAGAACGCAATGGACGTTGAGGTAAGTGCCTGTTTTTAATCTTGGGAGGTGTGTGAAAAAAACGGGTGCCGCTGTGTGGGTTCCAGGCGGTGAGAGTGCCTGGGACCCCCGCGGCCCCCCGGTTGTATGGGGGCAATGGGAAGCCTCCTCGTGGCGCCCCTGGATAGTGCTGTATAGCATGAACTAATTCCCGCAGGGCGATTGTTTTGCGGTTTTTGGTTTTGACCCTGCATATTTAGGCATGCGAAAGCAAATGCTTATTTGCATGAGCAATGTCTCGTGATTAGCCAATAGGCCAAATTTGCAAAGCCAGATTTGTCAGGTTCACTTGGTTGATGCACACATGTTCTTTCTCTGATTGTAGTTAACACAAATAACTAGGCTGTGTTCCTTTTTTTATTTCTCTGCCTGAAAAAATTAAACATCAGGTAAGCAAGTGACAGTTTCTGTCCAGGTCAGGACTGGGTCGGACTAGGTCAGACTACAGCATAACCCTCACTGATAAGTAATTATAGCCATAAAACACTTTTCTGTCAGTAAATGGCTTCTGAGAGCAGGAAATAGATAAAAAGGGTCAATAATTCATAGATTTTAGCTCTGGCATACTTAAATGACGGTATCATTGAGCAGAGACAATGAAACAGTAAAAACATTAAAAACTAGATTTAAATATGCAGTAAAATAAAACTGTGGGATATCTAGAAAAATGTTCTTTAACCTATTTTGGTTCCTGGACGTAGGAACTACGTCCAGGAACCATGCGCGCTCCTGGCCGCGGATTCGGTAGCCAGGCAATCAGTTAATCGGGCTACGGTGCCCGATCACTGATTTCTCTCCCCCGCTGAAAAAGCGACAGCTTCTCTCGGAAGCTGCGCCTTTTCTGGCTGTTCCCTCCCCGATGTGTCACTCTAAGCGTGTGTTACGCTTAGAGTGATGTCATGTAAACAAACTCAAGAAGTAATACTACAACTGAAAATAAAAAAAAATGAAAATCAACACACATTTACATTACAAACCTATTGTTTACCTCCCACCCTCCCAAAACTACCCAAATAAAATGTTTACTATAAACAAAACAAAAAATTACAATAAAAAAAAAAAAACATGTAAATATTTACCTAAGGGTCTAAACTTTTTAAATATCAATGTAAAGATGAAATATTTCTATAATTTTTTTATTTTAAACTTGTAAATAGTGATAGATGCAAAACGGAAAAAATGCACCTTTATTTCCAAATAAAATATTGTCGCCATACATTGTGATAGGGTCATAATTTTAACGGTGTAATAACCAGGACATATACCGTATATACTCGCATATAAGCCGACCCGCATATAAGCCGAGGTACCCACTTTCCCCTCAAAAATCAGGAAAAAGTTGTTGACTCTCATATAAGCCGCCCCCCCCCCCAATAATAATAGCCAGCAGTAGTTAAAACGGAGTGGAGGCCGGCGCCTGCAGGATGCAAGCAATGTAATCACACATGCTTTCAGAGATAGAGAGCACACAGTGGGAAAGTAGCTCCTCCACTTTCAGCAGGGATGCAGTCTGTGGCCAGAAGCTGATGCCCCTTCTAGTTTTACTTTGTAGAATGTACAGTTCATACAGCCATACACCAATACAATCAAATGATTGAATAATAAGCTTATGTCACAACAACTGAGGAATTAATGAGCTGCTACAAACATTTCACAGGACTGGTGTCAACAAGGCTGTCCAGCTTACCCTTACAGCATAATGCAGGTTGTGGTCAGGAACTGATGCCCGCCCCTGCAGGATCGGATGCCAGACCTACTTCTGAAGATGATCGGTGCACATTGGGACAGGAGCACCTCCACTGTCAGCTGACGCCTGCAGGATCGGAGGCCACCTGTGCTTCCAAAGATGATCTGTGCACAGCGAGACAGGAGCTCCTTTTAACCACTCATGGACCCTGTGTTGCCTGCACGTGGGTGGCCAGAATGTGTTACGCAGTGGGCATCTAATGCTGTTAATGAGGGAGCCTGCAGAGTCGCTTGTGCAATGATCGGGGATTCCCACTTCCGTCCAGCCTTCACTGTGTGTCTCCTATAGATGACGCCATCTAGTGGCGTCTTTAAACACTGGGTACTGCACGGAAGAGGGAATCCCCGATCATTGCACAAGCGACTCTGCAGGCTCTGTCACTCACAGCACTGGATGCCCGATGCGTAACACATTCTGGCCACCCATGTGCGCATAGGATCCATGAGTGGTTAAAAGTGGAGGAGCTCCTGTCCCGATGTGCGCCGATCATCTCCGGAAGCACCTCTGACTAAATGGCTGCCATCCTGCATGCACCGGCATCATCTCTGGTCACTCGGGGGCTCAGGACAAGGTGAGGCTCCACACAAAAACAGCCATATAAAGTAGATGACTCGCATATAAACCGACAGGGGGACTTTTGAGCACATTTTTTGTGCTCAAAAATTCGGTTTATATGCGAGTATATACGGTAGGCAAATACAATACGTGAGTTTTAATTATGGAGGCATGTATTATTTTAAAACTATAATGGCTGAAAACTGAGAAATAATGAATTTTTCCATTTTTTTCTTATTCTTCCTGTTAAAATGCATTTGCAGTAAAGTGGCTCTTAGCAAAATGTACCCCCCAAAGAAAGCCTAATTGGTGGCGGAAAAAACAAGTTATAGATCAGTTCATTGTGATAAGTAGTGATAAAGTTATAGGCTAATGAATGGGAGGTGAACATTTCTCACGTGAAAACGACGGAACCTGAATGGGTTGAGGGTAAGCAATAGTCTAATCAATATCAATATGCATTTGCATGATATAGTTAAGAAAAAAGTGCCAGGCAAGAATTACTTCATCTAGTTTTTTTCTGTACACTCAACTTTTTGCAGGGATGGGTAAGGGGTACTAATGCACCCCCTGAACTGACACCAAAGCCCAGAGCCGGGACAAGGTCCTCCAGCACCCAAGGCTGAGACACCAAAGTGCGCCCCTCCATCCCTCCCACCCCAACCATCACACACTGATTGCTATTAGACTAAGAGGGCCACAGGGCCCCCAATCCTCCCCAACACCTTAATATCTAGTTATCTGGCTTGCAGTCACTGCTATGTATCCCCTTTTCTTATTTCTTTCTGCTTAAAACACAATTAGGAATGACAGCTGAATGAATTGTGCGCCCCCTCCTACACTGCGCCCTGAGGCTGCAGCCTCTCCAGCCTATGCCTCGGCCCGGCCCTGCCAAAGCCTTGAGGGGAGGCAGATATCTGGAAGCAATCCTATTAAATCAGCAGCAGGGATGAGACCCTCATCCTTGACATGCCCAAGGGTGCTTTGAAAAAAAAAAAAACTTCAAGGGTTTCTGTCCCCTGCTTGTAGTGCCCTCCATGTCATGGGACGTGATCTGGTATGCCTCAGAGGTTGAAGCACAACACTGACTGAATTTGCCATTTTAGCAAGATCAGCCAGTATGGAGGACAAGAAATTAAAAGGAGACAGTGGGGAGTATATTTATTTATTTATTTTAACCTCCCCAGGACCGCCGATGGGCGTGGCCACGGTGGCAGCCCCAGGACCGCCTAACGCCGATCGGCATCAAGTCCTGGGGCTGCAGTTTGCAAGAGATCGCGCATCTCCTGCTCGGGGGGGGGGGGCTCCGCCCCGCCTTCAGTCTCCGAGCGGCGTTTGCCGCTCGGGTGACTTATAGACAGTGTCGGACTGGGAGCTGGAAAAGCTGAGGAAATCCACTTGCTGGCCAAACAGCAGTAATCAGGTGTTGCTGCTCACAGTGAAGACTTGCTGCAGGCTTCTATTGGGAGTGATAACACAGGGTTACTGCTGCTTGGCCAACAGGTGGATTTCCTTAGTTTTTACACCTCCCAGTCTTACACTGCTTATAGACATCGAAACCACTGTCTAATTAACATGTACAGCGCTGCGATCAGGGATCAGACCCCACCAACAGACAGCTCTGTTGGTGGGGAGAAAAGGGGGGGGGGATCACTAGTGTGCTATGTTGTGCGGCCCTGCAGCTTGGCCTTAAAGCTGCAGTGGCCAATTTAACTAAACATAGCCTGGTCTTTAGGGGGTTTAGCACTGTAGTCCTTAAGTGGCTAAATAAATACAATGCAAAAAAAACTAATATAGAATCAGTAAAGCAATAAGCAATGCACCAGGCCCGTGATGTAACTACATCCCCCGGGGGCCCAGGTCTCCTCTCACTTCTGCAGTTGTGCAGTGGAGCAGTGGATTTTTTACCTTCCCCAGAGCTGCATTGGGTCTGCTCTTCTTCCTGGCAGCCGCATGTTCTGTGCTAGCATTACTTCAACATGTCACTAGCTTAGGGAGTTTAGATCAGTTTTGCAAGGAGCCCCTGTGGCTTGTTGTCTCACCCCTGTGCAGGACTGAAGAAAGCAAAATAAATCACCCACCAGCATACATGAAATCAGCTTCTCAACATCCTCCGAGATCCTCATACATTTCTGACTCAGGTCAAATTAATTGATGGAACTGTATCAGGAAAGGTGTGGTTCATCAAGTAGAACACATTCCTCTGTTTCTCAGGCCATCCTAAACACCGGCATGGATATAACCATACAGCCCTGTAATAAAAGAACCATGCATCTTTTTTTCACAGAAGCAGCACTGTTAATTTAAAAAAAAGATGTGTATGTGGTACCTCTCACAACACAGAAGATGTTATAGTAAGGATTGTGGTTGCAATCGCAGTAATGGGTCATTTACTGTATTTTTTGGACTATAAAGGCCCATACACACGTCGGATTTTTGCGAACGACCCGTCGTTTGAACGTTCCGTCCTTCGTGCGTCAAATCCGGCGTGTGCACAGACTATCGTTCGTGTGATAAGACTGGTTTTCAGCTGAAAACCAGTCTTGTCACCCGAACGATAGTCTGTGCACACGCCGGATTTGACGCACGAACGACGGAACGTTCAAACGACGGGTCGTTCGCAAAAATCCGACGTGTGTATGGGCCTTTAGACTCACTTTTTCTCCCCCAAAAGTGGGGGGAAAAAGTCACTGCGTCTTATAGTCCAAATGCAGGGAGTCCCTGACTTGTGAACGCCTGCCAATATGAACCCCCAACCTGCCACAATGTCGGGGACTCCCTATACTGTGCCCAGCTGAGGACACGGGGACAAACAGAGGACACAGGGGGGACACAAAGGGACATAGAGGAGGACACAAGGGAGACAGAGGAGGACACAAGAGGTACAAGGGGGCATGAGGTACAAAGGGGGCATAATCCACAAGATGCCCCTTCACCATGGATGCACCATGTTTAGTATATATTTTTCCCCTGATTTTGTCCTCTAAACCTAGGTGCGTCTTATGGTCAGGAACACCTTAAAGTCAGAAAAATACAGTAGTTCTCAGAAATTCTCGTTTCTAATGTGTGTTTAGTGGTGCTACAGCAAAAGCACTACAGTGTGCTTGTTGGTTCAATGTTTAGCATTCCACATTTTTGACCAGTTTGATTCTTTGTTGAACAGTTGTTAATATACAAAAATTATGGAGCAAGTACTACCCATCTACATACCGTACATGTAGACATATGCAACTCAGTAATGTCATTGGGCCTAATGCACTATACTGTGGTAAAGTTGCCATGTGCAGGGAGTGCACATGAATTTTACATCTACTACTGCCAGGGGAACACTGTACGGTAACCCTTTACCGCTTTTCACCGCATGTTACCATAGCAACTTTAACCCAGTATTGAATGTGGTGCTAAAGGTTTAATGCCTTTTGTGCTCCCTGCATACAGCAACATTACCGCAGTATTATGCAAGCCCTATGTGTCAAAAGAGAGAGAGAGAAAAGGCACTGTGCAAAACTGCACTAGTAGCCCAAAACAATCGTTGCAGACAAGAATTATCCAGCATCTGTTTGAGGCTTAAAAGGTAGTCATCAGTGGCATACTAGTAAACCAAAGATACTGATTATACAGCTTAACCTCCCTGGCGTTCTATTAAAGATCGCCAGGGGGCAGCGCAGTGCTAGTTTTTAAATATTTTTTTTTTCCAATCATGTAGCTAGCCTAGCGCTAGCTACATGATGCCCCCCTCCCTTCCGCATCCCTCCCACCCCACCGATCGCCGCCGGCGCTGTTAGCCATAAGGAAATCCCATTCTGAACGGGATTTCCCTTAGGGCTTACCCCGTCGCCATGGCGACGATCGTGATGACGTCATCGACGTCGTGACGTCATCCGGAGTCCCAATCCACCCCTCAGCACTGCCTGGCACTGATTGGCCAGGCTGCGCAGGGGTCTCGGGAGAAGGGGAAGGCCCTTACGCGGCGGGTAGCGGCGCATCGGCGGCGATCGTCTACAACACGCAGCAAGCAAAGTGCTTGCGTGTTTAAAAAAAAATTATGAAAATCGGCCCAGCGGGGCCTGAGCGGCCTCCTCCGGCGGTAATGGACGTAATAACTCGTCCATACCGCTAAGGCGGTTAACAACATATCAATGGCAGTAAAGGAACACAGAGCCTCTCACACGTTAAAGGTACGGCTGGAAATGGTGGAGAATCCTGGAGCATATAAGAAATCTATAAATTTGAACTTGATTTTTTTTAAATTCACTTGTTAGGAGGCAGTTTGCATCCCTCACCTGGGTCTTAGAAGATAGGGAGGTTGGTGAAAGAATTACAAATTAGCAGTTGCAAAAATGCAATCACATGCACACAATAGTGAGAACATTTTCTAAATAAACCGAGGTCGTCTTAATACATTCTTGCTGTACTTGTATGCAACTGCAGTAGCACAAACTCTAATTCAATAACCTTTAACCAATTCTCACCATATTTTAACATGATCTAGGTGAGAGTTCCAAACGTTTGCTACCTAATAGCACACACACCTTAAAGAGACTCCGTAACAAAAATTGCATCCTGTTTTTTATCATCCTACAAGTTCCAAAAGCTATTCTAATGTGTTCTGGCTTACTGCAGCAGGTTCTACTATCACCATCTCTGTAATAAATCAACTTATCTCTCTCTTGTCAGACTTGTCAGCCTGTGTCTGGAAGGCTGCCAAGTTCTTCAGTGTTGTGGTTCTGTGATGCATCTCCCCTCTCCAGGCCCCTCTCTGCACACTGCCTGTGTATTATTTAGATTAGGGCAGCTTCTCTCTTATCTTTTACAAGCTGGATAAATCCTCCTCTGAGCTGGCTGGGCTTTCACATACTGAGGAATTACATACAGGCAGAGCTGTCTGCACTCTGCAGGAAGAAACAGCCTGACACTTCAGTGGAAGATAGCTGCAGGGGGGAAGAAACACACAAATGATCTCTTGAGATTCAAAAGGAAGGGTGTATACAGCCTGCTTGTGTATGAATGTATTTTCTATGTGTGGACATACTGTACATCAACCTACTTCCTGTTTTGGTGGCCATTTTGTTTGCTTATAAACAAACTTTTTAAAACTGTTTTTAACCACTTTTAATGCGGCGAGGAGCGGCGAAATTGTGACAGAGGGGAATAGGAGATGTCCCCTAACGCACTGGTATGTTTACTTTTGTGCGATTTTAACAATACAGATTCTCTTTAAAGAGAACCCGAGGTGTGTTTAAAGAATGTTATCTGCATAGTGAGGCTGGATCTGCCTATACAGCCCAGCCTCTGTTGCTATCCCAAACCCCCCTAAGGTCCCCCTGCACTCTGCAATCCCTCATAAATCACAGCCGTGCTGTGCGGGCTGTGTTTACATCTGTAGTGTCAGTCTCAGCTGCTCCCCCGCCTCCTGCATAGCTCCGGTCCCTGCCCCGGTTCTTTCCCTCCAATCAGCAGGGAGGGAAGGGATGCAGGCGGGGACCGGTGTTCTGCAGGAGGCGGGGATAGCAGCAGACTGACATTATAGAGGTAAACACAGCCAGCTCTGACAAGCTGTTTGTCAGCAGCGTGGCTGTGATTTATGAGGGATTGCAGAGTGCAGGGGGACCTTAGGGGGGTTTGGGATAGCAACAGAGGCTGGGCTGTATAGGCAGATCCAGCCTCTGTATGCAGATAATATTCTTCAATCCCACCTCGGGTTCTCTTTAAGTCCAGACTCCTTTCTGCAGGTCACTGACTGCCTTCCTGCTTTTGGTGAATGGCAGCCCTTATAACCCACGTGTCAACATTTAACTCGAAGTGCAGTGAATGCACTGGCTCCAGCAGCCTAAAATAAAAGCTCCAGTATAGGCTTGCCAGATTGCTTATGTTCTGTATGCTATTCTGTTGTTTTCCAACCTTAGTAAATAAGCCCCATTAAAACTATGCTAAATGCATATCTCACTGCTATTGTGCATTATAGTAGCAGTCTGACCTGGTTTAGCAGTTCTTAGCTTTATTGGCTGCAAGCAGCAGGGAGATGTATAGCGTTATGGTATTGCATGCCACAGATTTGGTCTTAAATGACGCACACACAGACTGCAGAGCTATTTTTAGACTAAAAACAGATGGAAAAATCAGAGCACCTAGCACTGCAATCTTCAGCAATGCTTTTCCTTCTGTCTGGCACCTCAGCAAATCCTGCACCAAGAAAGCCCTTGCCATAAACCCCCTAGCAATATGGCCCAGTGCACACCAAAACCGCTAGCAGATCCACAAAACGCTAGCGATTTTTGGTGCGAATTGCGAGATTTGGCCCAGTGCACACCGATTTGGATGTGATCCGCCGGCCACATCCGCCTGAAAATCCGCTTGGTTAATGTATTTGAATGGGCTGATGCACACCGGCGGTTTGAGGTTTTTAGCAAACCGCAAACGTGCAGCACACACACTGCCAGGCTGCCCTCTCGGTGTGCACTGGGCCTTTGTGCTGGCTTTTATGGCTGTAACTGGGCAACTAAGCCTAAGACTTAAAGGGGAACTGAAGAGAGAGAGATATGGAGGCTGCCATGCTTATTTCCTTTTAATCAATACCAGTTGCCTGGCAGCCCTGCTGGTCTATTTCTCTGCAGTAGTATCTGAATAAAACCAGAAACAAGCATGCAGCTAGTCTTGTCAGATCTGACTTTAAAGTCTAAACCACTGAAACACCTGATCTGCTGCATGCTTGTTCAGGGGCTATGGCTAATAGTATTAGAGGCAGAGGATCAGCAGGGCTGCCAGGCAACTAGTATTGCTTAAAAGGAAATAAACATGACAGCCTCCATATACCTCTCTCTTCAGTTCCCCTTTAAAACCAGAAGCGAAAAACAGAGCATACTGGTGGACAGTACTGAAATGAGATATAACATGAAAAAATGGGAGAATTACTGTGTTCTCACAGCAAGTAATGTATGTAGCCCCTTGATGAAAACAAACCAATATTTTAAAGCATTGAGTCAATTTTAATTTCTTACTTTTTCCCACAATGATCAACAGTTTGGGCCTGATTTATGAATGCCACAATAAATGTCAATAAACAGCAATGCATAGGAATATTCCATTTTCCAGCACACCATTTAGGAAACAATATTGGCCTCAATTCACTAAGCTTAACTCCTGTCTGTAATAACTCTTCTGAGCTGTTTTACAGTTATCACAATTATATCACCATGGTGATAACTGTAAAACAGCTCAGAAGAGTTATTAAAGACAGGAGTTAAAGAGAACCCGAGGTGGGAATTACTAATAATATTGGGGCACAGAGGCTGGTTGCGCACACTAAGACCAGCCTCTGTTGCCCCATCGTGTGCCTCCATGTCCCCCCTGCTCGCCGCTATAGACCCCGCAGTGCTGGCGACATGCAGCGTGTCGCCAGCACAATGTTTACTTTAGCGCTGTCAGTCAGCGCTGCTCCCCCGCCTCCTCCGCATCGCCGCTACCCGCCCGCGTCACTTCCCTCCTATCAGCGGGAGGGAAGGGACACGGGCGGGTGCGCCGATGCGGAGGAGGCGGGGGAGCGGCGCTGACAGACAGCGCTTTGGTAAACGTGCTGGCGACACGCTGCGTGTCGCCAGCACTGCGGGGTCTATAGCGGCGAGCAGGGGGGACATGGAGGCACACGATGGGGCAACAGAGGCTGGTCTTAGTGTGCGCAACCAGCCTCTGTGCCCCAATAGTATTAGTAATTCCCACCTCGGGTTCTCTTTAAGCTTAGTGAATTGAGGCCTATAATGTGTGCACCCACAGCCATTCTCATGCTACGTACACACATGCGACAACGATCGTTCGTTGAGAACGACGAACGAACTTTTAATTGATGAAAGAACGATCTAAGTAAAGTTAGTTTTAAAAGGTGTGTAACGCTCTGATCGTTAGAACGAACGTTACATCACGTAAAGCAACTATTGCGCCTGCGCATAAAAATGAGAAGTTTCACGGAGAAATTGTGAAATGCGCATGTCAAGCCTAGTACGAACGACCGTTTCCAACGATGTACTACTTTTGCAAACGATCGTCGTTGGTTAAAATCCGCCGAGACAGAACTTTCTTTTGTAGCGATTTGGCTCGTTCGTCGTTTGCCTTAATAGTCGGTGGTTCGTTTTTTGTAACGATCGTCGTTGGTAAAGATCGGGGAACGATCGTTACAAACGACTATAGTCGCATGTGTGTACGCACCTTTACTCTCAATTTACAATGTTACATCACACATCTAATATGCTATAAGGCAGTTGTAATATGCATGGAGGTGATGTAGTGCTGTGTGCGCATATTACAACTGCCTGTGAAGTGACAAGGGGGGAGCGTGTATGTGTGTGTGTGTGCATGTGTGTGTGTGCGTGTTTGCGCTCGCCCCCGCATGGTGGGTTGCTGTGAACTAATTGTACACAATTTTAATATATTCAGAAACATATTTTGCATTGGTGCAAGCTCAAATATAACAATAATTTACAAATATCTTTTTAGCTTTCAAGTTAAAATAAATTGGTATAGACCCTGTTATTATCAGAGGATCCGTTGACCCTAGCATCAGTGGCAGGTGAGTGTCTTCCAGCACACGGCATCTACAGTTGGTCTCATAAGTTTACCTACCCTTGCAAGTTATGACTTCTTTTTCATTGAATATGAATGCGAACATAAAAAAAAATTATTTTACTTATGGTTAGTGGATGGCTGAAACCATTTATTATCGAATAACTGTGTTTACTCTTTTTACATCAAAATCACTACACAAACTACCTAAATAATCCTGATCTAAAATGTACTTACCCTAGTGATTTGGCACAATAACATGCACACAACTTGACATAACAGGTTTTAATGGCTGTTAAAGGTAACCATATTTACCTGTGATCTGTATGGTTGTAATTAGTGGGTGTGTTTAAAAGGTCCAGGGTCGTACCAGGCCGCACCGCTAGGGCTGGTTTTCCCCCGGTGAGCCCCATCCCAAAGTCCCGACCTGCATGGTATGTGTGGTGCACACACAGACACTGCCAGGCTGTCCTCTAGCCAGGAAGGGCCTGGGTGGAGGAGCAGCAGGCAGCATGTTGAGGATGGAGGAGTCCTGGTGCTGCTGAAGATGCAGGACGTGACTGACCTGATGGTGCCCCACCCACCCAGCCCAACCTCAGAAAGAGAAGACGTTCACCCTCCTTAGTAAGTATGAAGGAGGTGGAGAGGGGCACGTGGCTAGGCACCCTTTTTTTAGGCCCGCCCCCACCCACAACACTTTGGACTAAACCTTAGTGTCTCTCTGTCCCCCAGCACCCACACTGACCTCACCCTGCACCCACAATGACCTTCCAAAACCTACATTGACCTCCCAGCAACCACACTGACCTCTGAGAACCTACACTGACCTCCCAGCACCCACACTGACCTCTCCCAGCACCAACACTGACTGCACTTTACAGAGTACATAGTCATTTCACTGCCTGTCGTTAGAGGAGCATACAATCTAATCCTGCCATAGTCATAGTCTAAAGTCCTTCCATATTATCATGATGTATTTCTATAGCACTGACATCTTCTGCAGCCCTTTACAGAGTACAGGGGACTGTATAGGGGAGGAAGTGGTACCACTATACCACTAGGTAATGCTGTTATGGGGACCACTAGGGTTGGGTATATCAGCTCCAAATCATGGAGAGTGTGGGCCCGAGTTTGAAATTTCTCTGGGGTTCCCCCAGAGTCCCAGTCCAACCCTGAAAAGGTCAATGTGTTTTTGGACTCCTGACAAACCCTTGCATCTTTCATCCAGTGCTGCACTGATGTTTTTCGGATTCTAAAACATTGGGAAAGCAAAATAAATGTCAAAGGATCTGCAGGAAAAGGTAGTTGAACTCTATAAAACAGGAAAGGGATATAAGGAAATATCCAAGGAATTGAGAATGCCGATCAGCAGTGTTCTAACTCTAATTAAAGTGGAATACATTTTTTTCTGGTAGTAGGTTAAAAGAGAATCTGTACCACTGGCGTAACAATAGGGCCTGCAGCCCCTGTTCCTGCGGGGGGGCCCGGGCCCCCCCTGGGGCCTGCACGAGGCCATTTTGTGGGGGCTGGAGGGGTGGCAGCATGAGGGAAAAGCCGTGGCCACAATCGGCGGGGAGAGGGGAAGTTCCCTCACCTCGGGGCTCTCTCCAGCTTAAATGTATGTCAGCGGCGGGCAGGAAACAGATACATACATTCCGTGTGCTCCACCAGCCTGCGTTCCTCTCGCTAGCCTCTGACGTGACTTCCGGTATGACCGGAAGTCGCGTCAGAGGCTAGCGAGAGGAACGCAGGCTGGAACGCACGGAAGGTATGTATCTGTTTCCTGCCCGCCGCTGCCCACGGACACACATTTAAGCTGGAGGGGAGAGCCCCGAGGTGAGGGAGAGGTGGGGAACTTCCCCTCTCCTCGCCGACTGTGGCCACGGTTTTCCCCTCATGCTGCCACCCCTTCAGCCCCCACAAAATGGCCCGCTCTTAATATCTGCAGGGGGGCCCGGTGGGGACTAGTTACGCCACTGATCTGTACTCTAAAATTCTTACAATAAAAAGCATACCATTCTATTCATTATGTTCTCCTGGGCCCCTCTGTGCTGTTTCTGCCACTTCCTGCTGCAATCCTGGCTTGTAATTGCCAGTTTTAGGCAGTGTTTACAAACAAAAGACATGGCTTCTAACCAGCTTGTGATAGGCTGAGAGGAGCTCAGTCTGTGACTCAGACAGAGCCTGCAGGGGGCGTGGGAGTGTGTGTATAGCTTCTATCCTATCACAAGTAGAGCAGCACACTCCTGCCTGAGTGCCTGAGCCCGACAAAGCCGTCAGAGGAAAGATTAGATCATATAACAGATAATACAGCCACTGTGCAACTAGGAAAGGCTGCAGTAAGACAGACCACATTAGAACATGTATAGGTACTTATAGGATAGAAGAAATAAGGCTGAAAATTTTGTTTCAAAGTCTCTTTAAAGAGAGTCTGAAGCGAGAATAAATCTCGCTTCAGACCTCATAGATAGCAGGGGCATGTGTGCCCCTGCTAAAACGCCGCTATCCCGCGGCTTAACGGGGGTCCCTTCACCCCCAAATCCCACTCGGTGCAGCGGGGGAACGCTTCCGCATTGGGGCAGGGCTAACCGCCACAGCCCTGCCCCACGCGCGTCTGTCAGCGCGTATCTCCGCCTCTCCCCCGCCCCTCTCAGTCTTCCTTCACTGAGAGGGGCGGGGAGAGGCGGCAATGCGCCGCTGATAGACGCGCTGTAAGGCAGGGCTGCAGCCGTTAGCCCTGCCTTCAGCAGCAGCAAAATCTACGACCAATTTGGTCGTTGATTTTGCGGGGGGGGGGAGGTTTGGGGGTGAAGGGACCCCCGTTTAGCCGCGGGATAGCGGCGTTTTATTATTTTTATTATTTTCGCTTCAGTGTCTCTTCAAGGCTGTAAATAATATTTTAAAGCAAAGAAGAAATGCTGAGCTTCAGACCACTTTAAGAAGTTGAAAATTATGGGTTCTGTTGAAACCAAACTACGGACGGTCAGGTAGACCGACTAAAATTTCAGCCACAACTGCCAGAAACATTGTTTAGGATGCAAGGAAAGGCCCACAAATAACTTCACGTGAAATACAGGACTCTGAAAAAATGTGGTGCGGCAGTTTCAAGATGTACAATAAGGAGGCACTTGAAGAAAGATGGACTGCATGGTCGAGCTGCCAGAAGAAAGCCATTACTACGCAAATGCCACAAAGCGTCCCGCTTACAATATGCCAAACAGCAAAGAGTTAAGCCTTAAACCTTCATTTGGAGTGATGAGATTGAACTTTTTGGCCACAACCACGAATGTTACATTTGGAGAGGAGTCAACCGTGCCTGTGATGAAACATACACAATTCCAACTGTGAAACATGGTGGAGGATAACTAATGTTTTGGGATATGTGAGCTACACTTGAGGTCCCCTCTCTGGTTAGACCTCAAATGTGCAGTTCATGCAAGACAGTCCAAGAACTTACGGGAACTGGAGGCTTTTTGCCAGGAAGAATGGGCATCTTTACCATCTGAGGAGTTAAAGTGCCTCATCCATAACAACTACAAAATACTTCAAGCCATCATTTATATTAAAGTGGGAAATGCACAATACTAAGAACTGGGGTTTGTAAACTTTTGATCAGGGTCATTTGTGTTGTTTGTATAGTGATTATGATTTAAAAAGAGTAAACACAGTTGTTTGACAATAAATGGCTTGAGCCAACCACTAACCATCTTGTTTTCACCTTGTGGACCAGAGCAATTTTGATGTTGTAACTACTGTATGTTCCCTGTTGATTTCACAATATATTAATCACTTCTTATGATGCATAAGTGGCATATAGTTTGTGTTTTTTTCTTTCAAGACAGTCTTTCCACATATTATTTTATTTTCTATGCATTAGCACGACCGCTACTATGGTATCATGTAGTAGCGGGTTATAATCTTTCATCCGCTGTAATCTAATTTTGGGGTCCTGAGTGTTAATGTTGGCATCCCACACACAGCGTGCAGTTATGTCAATGTAGCGTGCATGCATAACTGCCGTGCGTTGTGCTCATAGGGTGACCACTAGCAGTGCGTTACCATAGTTGTGGTTGCACTAGTGGAGTACTGCAGTCACACTATAAGCACATCACGCGGGAGTTATGCACACACGCGTCACTGATATAATCGTGCACACACACCGGTTATATCAGACCCGCACTGTGTGTGCGTGGTATTTATAGCACAGTTTTATGCATGAAGCTCATTGGGTTGAGTCACTAAGCTGCACTGCTACAGTGTGGTATTAGATGGAAACAAATTCACCATTACTTAGATTCTGCTGACACCAAGTTTCCGTTACCAATGTACTGTATGTTTATCTAGTCAATTAATGGCATCAACTCCAAATAAAATCTTCAGGTTTTTTTTTTTTATTTTTAACTTTTTTTGCTTTTCTTTTTGTAAAACAAAGAGTTGTAAATGAGAAATGTCCATAGTAGGGATAAAGTATGGGAAGGAATAGCACTGTCACAGGGCAAAGTCTATATATTTCAGGTCATTGTTTCTGTTCAGCGACGTCTCCACACAGTATAGTATCTTACTGTATCCTGGAGAGCCTTATCAGTGCAAGACCCTCATCTCCACATAAGAGAGGGTCTGTTGTGTTACACAGAGGATGCCCTGTCTCCTTCAGGTTAAGCAGGTAACAGACCAACATTTGCCCCATTATCTTGGTCCTAGCAAGGATAGACTGTTCCTCTCTGTAGCGGATATACTCCTGAGGTTATAATCCCTCATCCGCTATACACCTGGGTCCCAATCACTCTCATTATCTCTTTCTGAATCTTGGGGTCCTGAGTGTTAATGTTGGCATCCCCCACCTGGCCATCTTCATACCTTTAATGAGAAAGGAATTAAATGGCATGGAATAATACTATTTGATCAAACGAACATCTGGACAATCATTATCACAAGAGATAAGAACATAAAACATATTTTGGCTTATTCAGTTAGGCTATGCAAAGAGTGAGAACAACCAGTCTGAACTATAATAATAATAATAATAATAATAATAATATGATAGCTGGGATGCTGCACCTTGATCAAGATCACTGCTACCAATGCTGCCTTAAAGCTTCACATGCACTTAAACATGATCACTAGTGATTGTTTTAAAGGAAACCTATAAGTAAAAAAAAAAGAACAAGTTAGATATTTACCCACATATGGTCCAGAGGCTTCCTGATCCATACTGGAGCCCACTGCTGCTGTTCAGATTCCCTCTGAACATATTCATCAAGAGCTTGTTGACTATCATTCCCTCCGTGTATGAGCATGGCCTTACTGCGCATGCACGAGTAATCTAAAGCTGCTTGTGCATGTGCAATATGACCATGCTTGTACAAAGTGAGGAGCACACTTCGCAATCAAGAAGAGAGACCCGGACAGCAGCGGTGGGGTTGAGGAGGACACAGGAAGCTTCTGGACCATCACTCTACATGAGTATTTACTTTTTTTTTTTACTTACGGGTTCCCTTTAATGCAAACCTGAACACACTGTTAAACTGTAACATCGCCCACTTGAAACATGGACATTACCTTGCACATCTGATGTCCTTTCAGCTATAACTGACAGCAACTGATATATTTCAGTTCTGACAAAGTCTTGTCAGAAATGAAAGTGATCATTGTTAGAAGAAAATGGTGAGCTTCTGAGAGGAACTGATGGCGAGGTAATTATGTAATATTAATTTGCAGGTACATCGTGTTTATTTTAAATAATTTTACTTTGTTTAAGTTAATTTTAAGTGACAGTTTAGGAACAGTTAATGCATGTTGCATGACTTCTCTCCAAGTAGCCTGTTCTGTTCTTTGGAGAGGGGAGGATTACCAGGAATTGCCGTGCTACGAACAATAGAGCAATATGAGAACAGTAGAGGTCGGTTGTTAATTGTCCACCACAAAGGATCACTAACAACTTCCTCATCAATATTGGGGGACCCCTCTGCACACTTGTGATTTGGGTAAGATGATTACAAATGATTGTTAAAGCAAGGGAAATTCTAAGTCTTTGTATAGCTTTACTGGATAAGCCTAAATGTGAACAACAGTTTAATGGTAAATGATAACAACAACAAAACATGAGCAGAATAAAATACGGGCATGATGGACTGAAAATTTCATTTCTCCAACTTCAATCCTAGATTTTGGTCTTTCTGATGGAAAAAAAAAGACCCACAGTGTCAGGTGCCTATGATAAAAAGGACCATAGGGGCAAGTGTACCTGATAAAAGATAATAGTCCTTGCCTGGGTCATACTGAAACTTTGAAAGGGATGCTGAAACATTAGTAAGTTATTAGTTGTGTGACTGCATTTCATACAGATGCCCACAGTGAATAAACGTGGGCCGTCTTGGATGTATTAAAACAATTATTGTTGTGGATCCTTCATACAACTGTAGTAACACAAACACTAATTTATAAGCCTCTCAGAAACCCTCAGGGCTCGTTCACACTAGGGGCATTTTCTGCCTTTTTTCAAGTGCAGGCGATTGTTAAAATCGCCCACAAAATGCTTGTGCAATGAATCTCTATTAGAAGGTTCATATCAGCGCGGTTTGTGCGCTGTGCGTGCAGCAAAGCGCTGCCTGTACCATTTTTGGGGCGATTTTGCCTCAATGGAAGGTATAGGAAAAACGCAAACGCTCACAAAATCGCTTTGTGCATCGATTGCATTCACATTTTTAAGAATACATACATTGTATTTATTCTTTTCCGAGTCAAAGAGTTACTTGTGTCAGGGAGTGAATTACAAAACCGCTCTGGAAAAGCGCTTAGAAAAGCGATTATTCCAGAAACGCAGCACGCAGAACGTGGAGCGCCGGGAGAGGGAAAAAAACAGTGCACAAAAATGCAAAACACTGGCGTTTGCGTTTTTAGGTGTGAATGAGGCCTTACTGTGATCTGACATGACTCAGTTTATAATGGTAAATCCTGATTACATGACAGCAGACAATTGTTAATAAATCCAGTCAAGGTTTGCTGGATCACTTTCTCCATACTTGGAGATGTGTCCAGTAAATCAGACACATCACGTCAGTTAAGCCTCATACACACAAGGCACAGAAGTCTGGCAACAGACTTAAAAAAAAAAAAAAAAAAAGCAGCGACAGCTCGTCGCCAGGTCCCTCTGTGCAGCAGCCGTACACACGGCGCACAGAGGAACAGAGATGTGGCGGAAGCTGTCGCCGAACATTCCTCCCCCCCCCGCCGGAAGCTCCGTACATTGTTTATCAGTTGCTGTCGCTAGTCCGCATACACACGCAGTACACGTGGCGGACTAGCGACAGTTGCGGCGAAGTTGCAGCGACAGCTGTTGCCAGTGATTGGCCACGTCAATCGCCTGGCGACGGTTCGTGGCGCACGCCTCATACACACGGGGGACCTGTCACCGCAACATGCACGTGCCACGTTTTTGTGGCGACAGTTGTGCCCCGTGTGTATGAGCCATAAGAGATGAGGTGGCACACCAGGCCCAGATGTAAGTTCAGTTGGTTACCACACAGAAAAGACCATAAAACGTTAAATACAGTGTAAGTCGCTATATATTGTATTCTTTTAGAAACATTCCCATTCTGTTGCATATCTTAGCAAATTATGAGGTCTGGGGGAAAAAACCCACAAGCATTGTAACATAAATATAAAGCATGCACATTGAACGTGACACACACATACAGTATACTACCGTACTTACACAAAGAAGAAGCGTGTGCAGACATGGTCAGACACGGGGCACACCCAGATGTTTCCATGCTTCTGTAAATCTTTTGATGTTATTACTGTAAAGAAGCACATTAAGTTTATGATCAGTAAACGGTGAGCAAACGACTCAACGTCAAAATGGTCTTTGTCACAAACCTCTTCAACAGGAAAATTAAACACTGTTTGTGGTTTGCTGTACTGCTGCTTAGGATCTTCTAATGAAAGATGAATACCCCTTAATGTATCACATAAATAAATTAATATTCAATCTCTAACAATTAATTTGCACATGTAAGTTCTTATGAATTGGATGCTTCTGCATTGAAATGTTCAAACACTATGGGGCTTGATTCACTATAACAAATAGCGAGCGTTACCTCCTGTAACGCTCGCTATCTCCTTTCGCTCCTCTTACTACACGCTAGTGTTGTCCGGATCATGAACGATTCGGGTCTTTGATCCGAATCTCTTTTGTGAGTCGAATCATCTGAATGATCAAAATGAGTGATTCGGATCGCAAAAGGGGCGGGGCCAGGAGCGACACGCCCCCCCTCTCAGCGGGCAGCGGGGTCCTGGAAGCAGAGCAGAGATGGATTGCTCTGTTGGAGGGGAGCCAGGGACAAGTAGATGAGAGAGAGGGGACATGGGTGCCACTGCCAGATATGTGTAGAGCACACATACTGGCTATAATGTGCTGCTCATTATAGGCTGTCTGTTCCGTAGTTGTGCACAGTGAACAAACTGGAAGCTTTTGGCTCAGCTCAGCACAGCTCAGTAACTTTGCAGGCACTGTGATTGCAGGGCAATATGATCCTCCTGCACTGCTCTAAACAGCTGCACTTCACTTCTGGGAATGCTTTGGGGAATGCTTTCTTTCACTGTGCGACGTTTGCTTTCAAAGTATACAGATGAACATATAGGTGGAATATATGTAAAGCATATGATTGCAGCATGTGGGTATTGTGTGCAAACAAACATTTCTGCTCTCTGCTCGTCCCTCCTCCCTTCTCTGTCCACTCCCTGCCCTGTGTCCATCTTCTCCCCTTCTCTGTGTGTCCACCCCCCTCCCCTTCTCTGTCCACCGCAGGGAAAGACCTGTCCTGCTATTCATTTCACCCCCGAATGCTTCCATAGTAAAATGATCCAAGATTCGGATCAAAGATCCGGATCTTTTCAATGATCCGATTCGAATAATCCGGATCATTGAAAAGATCCGAACTTTGCATCTCTACTACACGCATAGCGTGCCTCAGTGGCGTCCCTACCATAGGGCGCAGGGGGGCGTGGCGCACTGGGTGACAGACACCCAGGGAGGTGTCACCACGACCCCCCACAGCAGCACAGCAGGAGGGTGAAAGCAGCGCTAGAAGGAGGGGCTGTGGAGGCAGCGGTGGGGAGGGGGGAAATATCCCCCCCTCCCTCACCTGGGACCCCTCCTTCTGCCTCTCTCCCCCTCCATAGAAAACTGTCGGGAAGTGCAGGGGCGGCCGGAGGCGTGCTGAGAATTACTCACCTAATTTCCGCGTTCCAAGCGTGGAGCGCAGCGTCATGTCGTCACAGGTCTGTCTTCAGCGCCGCCCACTGTGCTTCCTGATTAGCGGAAGCACAGTGGGCTGCATTGAAGGCGGAGATCTGTGACGACATGACGCTGCCACGCTTGGATCGCGGAAATGAGGTGAGTAAGTCTCAGCATGCCTCCGGCCGCCCCTGCACTTCCTGACAGTTAGCTATGGAGGGGAAGAGAGGCAGAAGGAGGGGTCCCAGGTGAGGGAGGGGGGGGGGATATTTCACCCCTCCCCACCGCTGCCCCCACTGCCCCTCCTTCTAGCGCTGCTTTCACCCTCCTGGGGGCAACTATACTAGCTATACTGGGGGCAACTATACTAGCGATACTTACTGGGGGCAACTATACTGGCTGGGGGCAACTTTACTAGCTATACTGGCCGGGGGCAACTATACTAGCTATACTTACTGGGGGCAACTTATACTAGCTATACTTACTGGGGGCAACTATACTAGCTATATTTACTGGGGGCAACTAAACTAGCTATACTGGCTGGGGGCAGCTATACTAGCTATACTGGCGGGGGGCAACTATACTAGCCGGGGGCAACTATACTAGCTATACTGGCTGGGGGCAACTATACTAGCTATACTGGCTGGGGGCAACTATACTAGCTATACTGGCTGGGGGCAACTATACTAGCTATACTGGCGGGGGGCAACTATACTAGCTATACTTACTGGGGGCAACTATACTAGCCATACTTGGTGGGGGAAACTAAACTAGCTATACTTACTGGGGGAAACTAAACTAGCTATACTTACTGGGGGCAACTATACTAGCTATACTGGCTGGGGGCAACTATACTGGCTGGGGGCAACTATACTATCTATACTGGCTGGGGGGCAACTATACTAGCTATACAGGCTGGGGGCAACTATACTAGCTATACTTACTGGGCGAAACTATACTAGCTATACTGGCTGGGGGCAACTATACTAGCTATACTGGCTGGGGGAAACTATACTAGCTATACTGGGGGCAACTATACTGAGGGCCACTATGCTAGCTATACTGGGGACCATTATACTACCTATACTGGGGGCCACTATACTAGCTGTACTAGGGACTACTATACTACCTACACTGGCTCCTGGCGCTACCTAAACTAGGGGGCACCTCTCACTACCTAAACTATTTAGGCCAGCCAGCCCAACATCACAACCAGCCCAGAATCACTGGCAAAAAGGCCTCAGCATTATCTCCAGTCAGGCCAGCATTTACTTCAACCAGCCAGGCACAGCCACAGCATCACCGCCAGCTAGCCCGCCCAGCCACAGCATCACCGCCAGCCAGCCCGCCCAGCCACATAATCACCGCCAGCCAGCCCAGCCACAGCATCACCGCCAGTCAGGCCACAGCATCGCCGCCAATCAGGCCACAGCATCACTGCCAGGCCTTTCAGTCCACATATCATCCCCAATCCAGCCAAAACAGTATTACCAGCCAGGCACAACAGCCAGTAGAGGAGAATTCAGAAGCCAGGTGAGAGGTGTCTACAATATTAAGGGGGCATTCTGCCCATTTATGTAAAAAGCTGTCTATTTATGTGCCTTATGACTGCTGAATTTGTTTTGTTGGTGGCCTCATGAGTGCTGAATTTGTCTTGTTGGTGGCCTCATGATTGCTGAATTTGTCTTGTTGGGGGCCTCATGATTGCTGAATTTGTCTTGTTGGTGGCCTCATGTTTTGTTGGTTGCCTCAAGATTTCTGAATTTGTCTTGTTGGGGGCCTCATGATTGCTGAATTTGACTTGTTGGGGGCCTCATGATTGCTGAATTTGTCTTGTTGGGGGCCTCATGATTTTCCATAATGTTCACGTATGAGTTAAAATGTTTGTATTTAGTTTAAATTGCTGTTGGCGCTTTGCGATAGATAAGATGACTTGGGTTGCAGTTTGGGCACTCGGCCTCCAAAAGGTTCGCCACCACTGTCCTAATCTAATGTCCCACCATTGCTAAGTTCATGTAAATTTGTCTCCACCTGTGACCACACCCACATTTTGGTCCATGACCACACCCATTTTTCAGCGCAGCCGCACAATGTAGCCCCATTTTTCGGCTAAGCGCGCCGCGTGTTGTGTTCCTGATTGGGGTAGGGGGGGTGTCTGTGGATAATCAGCACCGGGTGCCAAATACCCTAGGTATGCCACTGGCGTGCCTTATCAGAGTTAGCGTGCCTTATCTGCATTAGTGTGCCTTATCAGAGTAGCATAGCGAGCACTACAAACTTATGCCTGCTAATTGGCAATGATGAGAGCTCCACTCGTCCTGCCCTGAGCCCCTGCGGGTCCAATCACTCTAAAGAACATTATCCCCGCACATTGATGGCCCAATAGGCTGCCTGTCACTTGACAGGAAACTTGACAGGCAGCCTATTGGGCCAATCAAAGTGAGGAACTAATGTCCTTTAAAGTGATTGGACCTGCAGGGGCTCAGGGCAGGACGAGTGGAGCTCTCGTCATTGCCAATTAGCAGGCATAAGTTCGTAGTACTCTCTATGCTACTCTGATAAAGCACGCTAACTTTGATAAGGCATTTTAACTCTGATAAGGCACGCTAAGCTTTGTTATAGTGAATCAACCCCTATGTTTTATAATCTCCTGTTTAGTCATAAATGGTATTTTTTCCTTCAGTATTAAATTATCTAGAACCATTTTGCACTGGTTGGAGGCTAGCCCTACATTTATTATTGTATGACAGGTACAGTACAGACTCTTCATGTAATGCATCTATTAGTGTGTTTTTGCACCTTGTGGCCTAATATGAGTGGAATGTGCCCTCCATGGGTTGATGTCTTATTATTTTGGTGCCCCACCCTCTCTCCCACCCTTTTTTGACATTTAGTTTGTTCATGCATTCCTGCCTTGAAATTATTCATAAAAAGAGCTTTAATCTACTATGAGTTTTATATTTTTCACATCACTTGTTTTCTCCGTGATCGATTCTCCACTGTTCTATCCAGTCAAAAAAACAAAATTCTTATGTTTTCAGAGCTAAAGTATTTAACCACTTTGTCCTCCTTGACGTATAAAAACGTCAAGGAGGACAGGCGCGCTCCCGCGGCCGATCGCGCGGGTGCACGCGCACTCCCGGCTGCGGAGTCGGTAGCCACGGAATCAATGTATCGGACTATGGAGCCCGATCATTGATTCCTCTCCCCCGCTCTCTCGGAAGCTTCGCTCTTTCTGAAGCGGTGTCCCTCTAAGCGTACATTGTACGCTTAGAGTGACGTCATGTAAAAAAAAATCGAGATTGCCATCTTGTGGCCAAAAAGTAAAACTACAAGTAAATGCCCAAAAACATTACAATACACCAATATTTCCCCAAATAAAACACTTTTATATCCCACCCTCCCAAAAATGCCCACATAAAATGTTTAATAAAAAAAAACAAAAAAAACATTACTATAAAAAAAAACAAAACACATAAATATTTACCTAAGGGTCTAAACTTTTTAAATATCTATGTAAAGATGAAATATTTCTCTCTATTTTTTTTTTTTATAAGCTTGTAAATAGTGATGTATGCAAAACGGAAAAAATGCTCTTTTATTTCCAAATAAAATATTGTCGCGATACATTGTGATAGGGACATAATTTAAATGGTAAAATAACCGTGACAAATGGGCAATAACAATACGTGGGTTTTAATTATGGAGGCATGTATTATTTTAAAACTATAATGGCCGAAAACTGACAAATAATGAATTTTTTCATTTTTTTTCTTATTCTTTCTGTTAAAATGCATTTACAGTAAAGTGGTTCTTAGCAAAATGTACCCCCCAAAGAAAGCCTAATTGGTGGCGGAAAAAACAAGATATAGATCAGTTCATTGTGATAAGTAGTGATAAAGTTATAGGCTAATGAATGGGAGGTGAACATTGCTCGGATGCATAAGCTGAAAACGACTGAGATGTTAAGTGGTTAAAAGAAGTTTTACACCTTTCCTTTACTAAGAACATAAAATTGCCACCTAATATCTCAGGTACAGAAAAATGAGTGCTGATCCATTGTGCTGTATGTGCAGTAGAACTGAATAAAAGACAAATAATTACCTTCACACAGTGCAATACAGTTGAGATTTCGACTTTGCAAGAAACGGGACTGGAGACATCGAGTCTAATAGAAAGAGGAAAGTAAAATGACAGGCCTCAGTTTACTAAATGATAAAAACAGTAAAGAGTAGTAAAGTTTTACTCTGATCGTTTTATGCAGTAAAGGAAACATCAAGCATTTTAAGCTACCCCAGATCTACCGCGCCTGCGCAGAAAAATCCAGCCCACGTGCGAGTGATTGACAGGCGCAGTAGAGGACGACCTCGCGAGGTTGGCCTCTGCACCGGCGGGGACCCCAGGCCGACGACTGGGAGTGGAGCAGCTGCAAGGGACATATCGGCTGCAAGGGGCTGGGTAATTAGATCTGGGGTAGCTTAAAGTGTACCCGAGGTGACATGTGACATGATGAGATAAACATGTGTATGTACAGTACTAAACATATTAATAACCAGGGAGTTTTACTTTTTTTATTTTGCTGCCTGAAATAGTTAATTTTTAAGGCTGGAAATGACAGCTTCTGTCTTGTCAGGAGCTTGTCAGGAATATAGTAAACATCACTGATAAACAAATTACAGCCATAAAAGTTTTTTGTAACAAAATACATTTTCTACATATTTCTGAGAGCAGATGGAGAGAGAAAGGGTCAATATAGTTCATGTATTTTCATTTAGGGATACTTAATAGACTGCAACTGAGCAGAGACAACAAAACATTCAATCGACTTTCTAAATGTTTAAATATAAAATAAAATCCTGGGATGTCTTAAAAAGTCATTTTTAGGAGTAGGAGGATAAATATAATTGTTTATCTCATCAGTTTATTTTCACCTCGGGTTCACTTTAAAATGCTTGATGTTTCCTTTAAGGCAGGGTTCACACTTATTATTGCAAAAAACTGAACTCTTTTTTTCATGAGTTTTTACCTCAGCTAATTAGTCAATAGGAATTTGTATGCGATGTGCGAATTTATGCTGCAAAATTTATTTTTTTTGCCTGCATCTGAAAAACGCAAACACAATTTCATGTCATTCTCTATTGTTTTTCATTAGAAAAGCTTCTTATCTGTGTACAATTAGCTGAAGTGTTCACATTAAAACTTAATTGTTCTTACTGCATTTCTCCTTTTGTTGAACGCCCCATTTTCAGTGGAGGCGTAGACCAAAAAAAAGAAAATGTTAAGTAACCCTTTCCCTGTTTTGCTTTTATTAGTGTGAGTTGTTGTTGGTGAAATTCACTCATTCAGGAGCATAGTTATAAATCATGCGCACTGCAACAAAACTTTGACGCAGTGCCTGTGCTCTACCTCTCCCCTCACTCTTCTATTGGTGACCTCTGTGATCATATAACAAATACAGCCACCATAACCCAACTTCCACCCACAGCAAGTACAGACACCATTATGCCTCTAATAACCAGTGCAGTCACTATTACCTCCATGCTTCCTTAATAAGTGTGGCCACCATTCCATTGTCTGTTTAAAAAAGGTGGTGCTATCATGAGGCACCACACACACAGAGTAGCACAGTGGTGTAATACGTATATTACCTGTTCCAGTGCTGGGTCTACTTTTCTTCAGTGTGGCCACCTGCTATCAGTCACCACTGCTTCTGGCTCTTCCTATGTGACCCACATGACATAAGAGGAGACAAGTATGGAGCTGATTAAGAGCAGACCCAGGCCTGGAGAAGGAAATATGCCTTCTGCCAACTGCACTACTCTTCATAGGGAGGCGGCCAGTACCTACCAGGGGCCTGCTCCCTTGGTAATTACGCCACTACCCTTATTTTTACCAGTGATCCAGCCAAAAGTCAAAGGAAACCTTAGCAGGGAAGACATCTATGTATATGAGCCCTGCATGCAGGATATTAGCCATTACTAACAGACAAATAAAAGCTTATGTAAATGTATTTTTTTTTAAAGAAATGTGGAATCTGAAGGGCAAACTATTAGGCCTGGAACCCACTGAAATCAGCAAACGCAAAACGCAACAGCTAGCGTTTTGTCTGAGCGGTTTGCAAGCGGATTCATGCGCGTTTTTGGTTGTGTTTTGCAACATTGTATTTTTTTGCCCAGCCGGTGCGTAGCGTTTTGCGTTTTGCGTTTTTATCCTGATTGGTCCTGTGAATTATTTTTCATTTTGTTACAGTGTGCTGAACCGCAAAACGCTAGCAAAACCGCTCAGTTTAGGTTTTGCTGAGCGTTTCTGCTAGCGTTTCAATACTTTACATTGAAGCGCTAACGCTCCCAAAATGCTGCAGGTCCTGCGTTTGCGTTTCTGGGAAACGCAAACGCTCCTGTGGAAGTTGCCCCATCCATTAACATTAGCCCAGCGTTTTGGCAAACTGCTAGCGTATCGCAGTGCTGCCAAAACGCTGCCAAAAGCGCTCCTGTGGGTTCCAGCCCTAAATCAGTATTATGAGATAACTATACTGTTTACAGTTAGCTATATGGTATGCAGCAGTGCCTAGGTATGTCATCTTTCAGTTGATCTGTTGTGGTATGTGACTGATGAGATCAGCCATATGACCAGCATTCACCAGTACGCTGCAACCAAGGCAGGTGCACAGCAATCTCCAGGCAAGTCAGCTTATAGTTTATCTACTGTGTTATATGTTGCACTGAGGTACTTGCATTGCTAGAGCATAACTATGGATAACAGAAAAGCTAGGCATTTTAATCTACAATTTTCACAGATATCTGCAAATACAGTATATGCAACTTATATCTCTATTAATTAGAGACACTTGTTAGTAAGAAAAACAAGGAGGCTACTGAAAAGTATGCAGCCTGCTATGTATCTTTTATGTATCTAAAGCTAACAAAATTTTGGGATGCATTAAAAGGGAAATAAAAACTCGAGATGCTAGCATAATATTGCCCCTGTTTAACTCTCTAGTAAGGCCACATCTGGAATATGGAATTCAGTTCTGGGCACCACATTACAAAAAAGATATTGCAGTTTTAGAGCAGGTGCAGAGACGAGCAACAAAATTGATACGTGGGATGGAAGGTCTCGCTTACCAAGAAAGGTTAGATAAACTGGGTTTATTTAATCTAGAGAAAAGACGCCTTAGAGGAGATCTAATTAACATGTATAAATACATCAGAGGGCAATATAATAGCTTTGCGGATGAGCTTTTTGTCCCTAGGCCTTCTCAAAGGACTAGAGGACATGATCTGCGCATGGAGGAAAAACGTTTTAGCCATTTATTTAGGAAAGGGTTCTTTACAGTAAGAGTGATTAAGATGTGGAATGCATTGCCACAGGAAGTCGTTATGGCAAACTCTATACCTGCATTTAAAGGGGGCTTAGATGCTTTCATTTTGAAAGACATCCATGGCTACAATTACTAGGTAATGCCTAATGATGTTGATCCAGGGATTTTATCTGATTGCCATCTGGAGTCGGGAAGGAATTTTTCCCTTTTGGGGCTAATTGGACCATGCCTTGTAAGGGTTTTTTCGCCTTCCTCTGGATCAACAGGGATATGTGAGGGAGCAGGCTGGAGTTGTACTTTGTACTGTTTTAACTCGATGGACGTATGTCTTTTTTCAACCAAAATAACTATGTAACTATGTAAAGTGGTAGTAAATTCCTAAATTAGAACTGACAGTAAATGTTATTTCACTTGGACAGCAGTTCATAACAGAATCACTTCAGTCGCTGTGACGTTCCCTTCACATAAGGTTTTCTATCAATAATTGCATTTGTACAGTGTGTAAATAGTACCATGTCCATTGATGCCTCCCAGGTTAACAGGTCACTATGCTTTGAATTGCACGTAGTTTTAAATAGTGGTTAGGCTCCCTTCCAATAGGATGACCTCATTGCGGTGGAAAGGTCTAGTACGAAATCCTTTGCATGCAAATTATTTTGGAAACAAACATCCTCCGTTAGTGTAGGTGTGTAGCACCTATCTCAGCTGTAATGAGCACAGTTGTGTTTTTAAGAGGCCTTGTAGCTCTATACAGCTACTGTCAGTTGGCTGCAGCTTGGTTTACATGCACTGCCATTCCTCCCTACTGTGTACAAAATTGTATGTAGTGGCAGGAATACAGCCATGGATTTCAGCCTTTTTTCTCATCAGTTATAGTGTTGATATGAGGGTAGAGCTTTGAAAGTACAGTACTTGTTTAATGAAATAAATACTTGTTAATCACAGGGTTTCATCAGGCAGTTAACTTGCCCTATAGGCTTTGTGATCTGTTCAGAGCAGGGGTCTCAAACTCAATTTACCTGGGGGCCGCAGGAGGCAAATTCAGGATGAGGCTGGGCCGCATAAAGGATTTCACAAAAAAAGTCAATCAGCAGCATAGTTCAAGTTGGCTTTACGTAAAAAGGGCAATTGTCTTTATTTGTTTTGTTTGCTGGTTCAGCATCACTTTACTGCATGTCTACAGCACATAATCACCCAGATACATTGAGGTGTGATTAAATAGTGCATGAAGTAATATTGTCTTCATTTGCTTGTATTTTCCTGTTGAAACTCCTGTACAGCCAGAACGTTTCTAAACTAGACAGTCAATTACCCTTTACAGTAACATTGATTGTGTAACACTGTAAAAATACCTATTAAGATCATAATTCTGATGGGAGCTGTAACTGTCCCCGCTCTAATTATTTTCAAAATTAACATGCGACTCTCCTCATACTCAGAAAGCTTTCCCACAAAAAACTGTACCCCCACGAGCCAGGTTACCCCTTCCACTGACCGGAAGGGGAAGTTATTGGTAGGCTGGCCATGGTCCCCCCTCCTGCACTCTGATTGGGAGGGTTTGTGAGCTATAGCTTGTTTATGTCTCCATACCCGGATATGGCATGGGGAGGGCAAATGTTTAAATCTGCATGCCGAGCGGCAGCCATGTAACCACTGCCGGAAGATTATTATTATTGATTTATAAAGCGCCAACATATTCTGTGGCGCTGTACAAAGTAAGAAACAAACGTGGAGTACATAATACAGACAATGGTGTACACTAATATACAAGATACATAATTAGTGACAAAATACAAAGAATGATACAAAATACAAAATATAGAATTGGTAATGACAGTGATAAAAGTAACATGATGAATAAAATGTATAATGATTTCCAAGACAAAAGGAGGAGAGAGCCTTGCCCTTGCAAGCTTACAATCTAAAGGGAATGGGGGGAAACAAGAGGAGGGAAAGATGGAACAAGTTAAAGGACACCTAAAGTGACAGCAATATTGAGGCTGCCATATTTATTTTCTTTTAATCAATACCAGTTACCTGGCTGTCCTGCTCATTCTTTGGCTCTAAAACTTTTTAGCCATAGAGCCTGAACAAGCATGCAGCAGATCAGGTGTTTCTGACATTGTCAGATCTGACAAGATTAGCTGCATGCTAGTTTATGGTGTGATTCTGACACTACTGCAGCCAAATAGATCAGCAGTGCTGCCAGGCAACTGGTATTGTTTAAAAGGAAATAAATATGGCAGCCTCCATATACTTCTCACTTCAGGTTCCCTTTAATGAAAACTACAGCTAGACAGGGCGTTAGTAAAACCTTGTTGATATTCCTGTGGCCATGGGCCCTTTACATGATACCTGAGGAATGGTGTTCATCCTATTGTATCGTTGCACCAGTTCATCCTTGGATGGCATCCGATGCTGCCCCTTCCCCATACCTAATGAGATATGTTAAGAAAAAAACTGTATCATATATATGTGCAGATTAAGTATATACATCTATTTTAAAACTGCATTTTTGTAATGTACCACAACAAGCCATTAATCACAGCAGAGTTATACAGATTGCAAACACACTTATTATTATTTTGTATCTATATAGCGCCAACATCTTACGCAGCGCTGTACAGAGTATCTGATTAACATTGTTTTAGCTTAATACAAGTCATGAAAATGATTTGCAAATGATTTGCAGATAAACACTTTACATTTTCTTTAACGCTTACCTGAGTATCCAAAAGAAATACTGGAGATGGGACTAAGGTAGATTCCCTTCCCGTATGCTGCCCCGTGCAACTATAGACACAAATTACAATGTAATCAGAGACCGCTGACAGTCTTTGTCAATGTATTTCATGAAAATATTTTATTTACATATTGGGAAAAATCTATGGTATATTGTTTTTTGCACATTGTATAGCTCTTTTTATACCTGGTACACACCATTCGATTTCCCGTCAGATCGACAGGTCGGATTTGATATCCAATCAATTTTCCAATCACTTATGTTCAAAATTGATCACAAAAATGATCTGAAATCAAATCAGACCTATCAAAACTTATTGATTTGACCTGTCGATCTGAGGGGAAATAGCATGGTGTACCAGGCATTAGAGACTTGTATTTGGTTATTTTTAGATTTTTGCTGTTGAACCTGAGCAAGCATGTAACGCCTGTGAAATGTGTCATTCATTGTCAGTAATCTTTCTTACTACAGACATTCACATTCTTGTGATCTTATCAAGAAGGTAAGTGGATGCCAGTACTCCATGTGTAGCACTTTGTAACTATTTTAGCTTGATTTGCTGCTTCTCATTATTATATCAGTTCAGAACAGCATTTGTGGAAACTAGCAGGTGCCCAACAGTGTGTTGCTTGGTGTTTTCTGGGGAGAAGCCCTCCAGACCTTTGTGCCTAGTGGAGACCAAGCAGAGATTATCCAAATTTCCCAAAACGTGCGAAGACTGGGCACATCAGTGGACAACCTGAATCTAATCAGTAGATATAAGGCTTCTTGCACACTGCAAGCGATTCCGATTCAGATTCCGCTTTTTAATCAGTTTTTACATCAGATTCAGATTCCGATTTGCAGTGTGCAGGGAGCAAACTGCAAATCTGAATCGGAATCGGAAGTAAAAACAGATTAAAAAGCGGAATCTGAATCTGAATCGCTTGCAGTGTGCAAGAAGCCTAACGCCTTACATTCTGCCTTGTTTTGATTAAACTAGACTGGGCTCTCCTGATTTTTTTTATTTTATTTTGTTGCATATTATCTATTTATAAATGTTGACATGTTTTCCCACAGCATTGTACAGTGAGTAATAAACAAATCATGTAACTGTATTAGTTGAATGACTCACAAGCTAATGTCTCTACCACAAGCTAAAAACCAACACCGGGAGCAGCCAATTAATCAAGCATTGTTTTTTTTTGGGGGGGGGGGGGGGGGTTGGAGCATTAGTGAAAACTGGAGCACAGAGAGGAATCCACACAAATATGGGCAAAACATAAATCATATATGCAGAGATCCTTGTTATTAGATGTGATGTGTATTTTATTTTTAGTTTCAAAAAATATTTGTTTTTAGTATAAGGAGATGGGCGAAACGCCGTTAAACCCACGCAACAACAAAAGAAAAAAAAAAGATGGAAAGAAAAGTGAAAAAGAACATCAAAACAAAGAGGATAGAATATCAAATCAGTAAAATCCTACATATAATGAAAATAAATCTGCTCAGGACCCTTCTATGAGGAGAAAAGAAGTGCAGTTCCTAGTATACACCTCAGTGGGAGTGTCTGAAGACTCCGGGAGGAGGTCAGCTAATGAATACATAATGAGCAAGAGAAGGGAGGGGGGAAAACAAAAGTCAGAGAGGATACGATGTCAGCATTAGCTTGGCAAGATGGCCACAGCCGTGAATAGGATTTTCTGCTTTTCTTTTATAAAATTCACAGGAATCATTACGTGGATAGCAGAATACATCTGTTATGTAAGTAGAACTAGTATTTATCTACTTATATATGATTTTTTTATTTCTAGGTTAGCATGGGTGTCACTTGTTCTTTAACCTATTTTGGTTCCTGGACGTAGAAACTACGACCAGGAACCATGCGCGCTACCGCGCGCTCCCGGCCCGTGGTTCGTTAGCCAGGCAATCAGTGAATCGGGCTATGGTGCCCGATCACTGATTGCTCTCCCCCGCTGAAAAAGCGACAGCTTCTCTCGGAAGCTGTGCTTTTTCTGGCTGTTCCCTCCCCGATGCGTCATTCTAAGCGTGTGTTACGCTTAGACTGACGTCATGTAAACAAACTCATGGCCGCCATCTTGTGGCCAAAAAGTAATACTACAACTGAAAGTAAAAAAAAATAAAAATTAACACACATTTACATTATAAATCTATTGTTTACCTCCCACCCTCCCAAAACTACCCAAATAAAATGTTTACTATAAAAAAAAAACATTACAATAAAAAAAAAAAAAAACTATGTAAATATTTACCTAAGGGTCTAAACTTTTTAAATATCAATGTAAAGATGAAATATTTCTATATTTTTTTTATTTTAAACTTGTAAATAGTCAAGGATGCAAAATGGAAAAAATGCACCTTTATTTCCAAATAAAATATTGTCGCCATACATTGTGATAGGGACATAATTTTAACGGTGTAATAACCGGGACATATGGGCAAATACAATACGTGAGTTTTAATTATGGAGGCATGTACTATTTTAAAACTATAATGGCTGAAAACTGAGAAATAATGAATTTTTCCATTTTTTTCTTATTCTTCCTGTTAAAATGCATTTACAGTAAAATGGCTCTTAGCAAAATGTACCCCCCAAAGAAAGCCTAATTGGTGGCGGAAAAAACAAGATATAGATCAGTTCATTGTGATAAGTGGTGATAAAGTTATAGGCTAATGAATGGGAGGTGAACATTTCTCACGTGAAAACGACGGAACGCGAATGGGTTAAAGAGATGCAGGTTTGACTAGTTGCCCAGTCAATTAGTGTTGAGTATATAAATGAGATTAAGCCTTTATCCATCAATCTTTTCCTGAGTATTTTTACATAATTTTATTTTCTCCTAATTCTTGTCATTGTAAATATTTTAAATATTCTTAAAGTCATGAAACCCATAAATCTTTTTTAGAGAACCAAAGAACTAAACTAAGGGCTCTAATGAAACGCACTGAACAAGCTCCAGTGTGTCCATGCAGCAATGTAAGAAAGATCAGAGACTACAAAAACTTACCTGCAGTTTAGTGTAGGATGCATTTACTAGTCCATTTCTCAGAATAGAGTGCCAGTTCTCAATATGAGAGCCGCTGGTGGAAAAGACAGAGTTCCAGTTATCTATCCAATACATATAGTAACTCTAAATGCTGTCAACACACTGAGGATCCTCAACATTTACTCTCTATCCTTACATCTGTAGTAGGAGTAAGCAAAGCTGTTACCAGTTTTCAGTGTGCAAATATTCCCAGAAAATGATTTAACAAAAAAAATGAAAAAAACACTTTTCCAAATAGTCAGGGCCGGACCTACCATAGGAAAAAATGGGCAATTGCCCCAGGGCCCCAGAGCCTGTAGGGGCCCCCAAGGTGTCCCTCTACATCTTAACTATTGCTCCCAAGGGACCCTGCAGAGTTTGTTAAGTTGGGAGGTGATTGGGGGAGGGTCAGCAGCCAGCTCAGGGGCCCAGGAGGGAAATTTGGCTACAGCAAAGGGCCTCTAATGACGTTTTTTAGTCGAGGGGTGTCTGTTGGAGGGCCCCCAGGCTAATTTTGCCCCTTAGGCCCAATTGTTACTTTAACCGGCCCTGCAAATAGTCCACCAAAGAGCTACAGTATTGAAGTGCCTTTTGAGGCCCACAAAAATCAACCCCCCCCTCACTGTTACTGTGGACCTTGGAAATCAGTATGAAACAAGGCCACCTTATAGCAGCTGAAGGCTACTTAATGAAAGTTTGATTTTCTTTTTGTTTTTTGCTAATGTGGTGGATACCAGATGTGAATGCAGCCCACATCTTTTTGAGGCCACTCTCACATGCCTTGGGATTCTCTTAATCAAATCATCACTTTATAGCTTGAAGCATTCTGCCAGAGATAATCAAAGCCTCTGATTGTCCAAAGTTATGTTCAGTCAGATTTCAGACTATCAGTGGCTTTGCTGATTGGAAACTGATATTATGCTACCTTCAATAAAGCAATAATTCTCAAAACATGATGCCATAAAGTGGCATATTCCATTTCCAGCTCAGTCCACATCCGTTGGACAAAGGCAGACAAGAATCAGAAAAACATACAACACTAAGTTTTCCTGAAACCGCTTCTGGCAGTGAAACTGGTTCTGCCTAAAAACCCAGCTCATTTTCAAATATTACACTTGATATAATGGAGACACTTAGGGCCACCACAAAACCTTCCAAAGGCATAGATATGATGTCTCCCTACCATTCAAAACCTACCTACTGCCATAGTTAACAAACATAACATGTTAAATGTAAAATTATTTTAATTAAATTAAAGAAACATTAAAATATTACTTTGATGCCCCTCTTGACACACTTGCAGAAAATGATTTTACTGCTACAGTAGGTACTCATAGGTATGACCTGAAATCACCTTTAAAGGGAACCTGTACTGAGTAAAAATATTTAAAATAAACACATGAGGTAACTTCAAATGAACATTACGTAGTTACCTCGCCATCAGTTCCTCTCAGAAGCTCACCATTTTCTTCTGACAACGATCCCTTGCAGTTCTGACAACATTTTGTCAGAACTGAAATATATCAGTTGCTGTCAGTTATTTATCAGTTGCTGTCAGTTATAGCTGAGAGGACAACTGATGTGCCAAGTAATGTCTATGTTTCCCTATGGTTCAAGTGAGTGATATAACAGTTTAACAATGTGCTGACCAGAAAGCTGTTATGGGGTAATGGCCATTTTCAAAATGGAGGACTGAGAATTTCCTTGTTCACAGTGGACAAACAGGATGCGGGAGAGGAGAAAGAGATTGAGGAGTAGACTACACGGGAGGTAAGTATGACTTGTGTATGTTTATTTTGACTTTTAATTTTCAGTTCAGGTTTTCTTTAAGAGAAGCCCCAAGAACATCTGAGAGTAGTCAGGTGGTGCCAATGAGCCACTGGGAGTTAATCAAGCTCACACCCCCTCCCCCTCTCAATACAGATCACTGTACATGGACATACAGTTAATCCCCTGATTTTAACTTTTAACTTTAAATTAGCTTTATTTCCAAGATAATAAACAAAAGGTTTGATTTGCGAAGGCTGTAGAACAAGGAGAGCACAAGTGGTCTGGTAATGCAGGACTGGCTGTTTAAAAAGTGTCTTCTGTTAGAGGGTAGGAGTGTGTAGCCCATCCCTGGGTCGTTTTGAGATTATAATGAGAATTAATGAAAGGTTATTGAATTTGAGTTTGTACTTTTGTAGTCACATGCACATATTCATAGCAGGAACTCAACGTTACTAATTCTATGACTGCCTGAATTTATTACTTAAACTTCTCACTGTGACTGAGCGCACTATCATTATGGCTTTTGTTTGTCAGTGTTCTCCACTATTCTACAACATTAGTAAGTCAACCCAAGTGTTTTCACTCAATTTATCTGTGCTTGTTGTTCATATAAATATACAATATATATATAATAATCATATAATACAGCATCCCATTACATAACAGTACATTACAACCCTCATTTATTTCCTGTACTTTTATAGGTTCAACATACTACGCACATCATATTGAACATCACTTGCTGTCCCTCAGTGAAGCATACAATAACCTGTCTCTGCCTAACTATAGGGCCACTTTTTGAAAGAGCTGGGTTGTAAAAGGTGGGAAAGCTAACTTTTCTATTAATATGTGTTATTTTGTAGGAGTAAACTGGAGCACAAAGGGCTCAGACACACTTTAAGCGCTTTTCTGAGTGTTTTCGGGTCGTCAGCGCTTTCTGATCACTTTTAAAAAAAATCGCTCCCATTCATTTGCATTAAAATCGCAGTAAAATTGCGTAAAAATTGCAGCGATCGCGTAAAACCACAAACGCCGAAAACATATGCGATCATGGTGATTTTTACGCAATTTTACCACGATTTTAATGCAAGTGAATGGGAGCGATTTATTTAAAGCACTGATGACCCGAAAACGCTCAGAAAAGCGCTTATAGTGTGTCTGATCTCTAAGTGGAGAGCCACACATTTAAAGGAGAACATACAAACTCCATGCAGTTGTCCTGAGATTTTAGCCTGGGCCTTTAGTGCTGCAAGACCCTTGAGGTGCCCATACACTTATTAGTTTTCCTGGTTATCCTGGTTATCTAATCTGCCAGAGATTGATACCACAACATGACCATGGGATGACTGTAATTTCCATTGATTTTCATCTGAAATTTATCAAAACTATGTATCACTATGGACAGAAAGATCTGTAACGATTGTGGAATCGTCTCCGTGGTCAGCGCACCAGACGTGCGCTGACGCGGCGGATTTCCTCCACAAGCGTATTATTGCGGACACCCAGGCTAGGTGCTATGCACCCGCAGAGGGCAATTCCCACCGGCAGATGGCGCTGTGGAGTGCAGGCGAACACAGCCGCTGCACAGCCACAGATGCCAAATGGGAATTGTACAAATCCGGGACAAGGTACAATCAGGCAGGGCTGGATAGCCCACAGGGAACAGAGCAAAGGGACAGAACCAATGTGTGCCCACCAAATTAGTCGCCACCCAGCGACGGCGAACACACAACGGCGGAAACGAAGTAGGAAACGCAATCGCAAGAATGGCGATTGCCAATAGCGACACAAGACTGAGCAGGACAGAGCACAAGGGTAGCAAAGGCACAGCAAATCATACAAAGAGAAAGATAAAGAAAATAACAAACGCTAGCTGAACGCGAACACCGCACTCATTCGCAACAGTGCACGCGTTCGTGCGCGGTCTCCGCGTGTTACGCACAACAGAGACAAGCACGCCTAACTAACCAAAGACAGACAAACACGAAACAGAGAACGCGAGCGCTTGCTTAACGGTTACCTCACCGAGCCTACAGCAAGCATTTCAAATCAGACAAGACAGACAAACGTGAAACAGGAACTAGGCAGAAAGGATCCACCGCTCTTCCGTCAGAGCAAGTGTGATCCAAGCAGAAACACAGATCAGAACGATCCACAGCCGCTACCGCTAGCGGTTAGTGCGATTCAGGAAGACAGATCAGAAGGATCCACAGCACTAACGAAAAGCGGCTAGCGCGATCCAGGTACAGAGTAGCAGAACAGAAGGATCCCCAGCGCTAGCGAAAAGTGGCTAGCGCGATCCCAGAAGACAGAACAGAAGGATCCCCAGCGCTAGCGAAAAGTAGCTAGCACGATCCCAGGAGACAGAACAGAAGGATCCCCAGCACTAGCGCAAAGAGACTAGTGCGATCCAGAGAAGATAATAACAGAACAGAAGGGCCTACCAGTAGCAACCGCTGCTCTGGTTAGCACCCCACAGACAGACAGAACAGGCAATACAAATAATACAATCCTAACTAGACTAGGGAATCTGCCTAGCGCAGTCCCACGAATAACTCTAAACTAATCTTCAACAAGTAGCATGGCTGACACTCACTAGGAGTGTATACTACATAGCAACGGCTGACACTCCAGCAGTGTCCATCAGGAACAGACCATGGAAGGGAAATGTCCAGCAAAGCATTCTGGGAGCAGAATGCTTTTATAGTGCCAGTCATCAAAAGAAGGCAGGTAAGGGATTTGCATGACTAATGTATGCAAATTCCTCAGCAACACAAGCTGCAGAACTGACAGAAGGTCTCTCTTAAAGAGACCTGCAGAATGCAGACGTGAACAGTGGTCAAAACGCTGCCTGTCTGCACAGGCAGCTGAGCAGATTCTCACAGTACCCCCCCTTCTAGGGTCGAATTCCAGACGACCCTCAAAACTGATATCTCCAAACCATTCTAACAGAAGACTCATGAAGGTCGGGGCAGCCCGACAAGGTCCAATTCCAGAGTCAGTCCACCCGAAACCGACCTCATCGGAAACAGAAGCCACCGAAACATGCCCATCAGTACTACCAGTCTCAGTATAACACCCATGAGGACTGTGAACGCCAGAGAAGAAGCCATCGACACCCTCCAGACAATACCCACCACCTTCCAAGGAGCGTCCGAAAATACCAAATCTGCCACAAAACCTGTTCGAAGTGTCTCTTTCAAAACAAAAGCCGCTGTTGATCGTATTCAGGGTACCAAGCAAAACTTCTCTCGGAATCTCCCAGAACGCCTTGAAGCTCCGCAGAGATTCCAAGAAGCCAGAACGCTCACCAGACTCACATGGAGAGCTACCAAGCACCCCCATGGAACCTATGACAGTTCCAGATTCAGAATTAGCAGAACACCCATCAAGATCAGGACTTTCAGGGACCACTTCTGGGCATGCAAGCAGGCAGGCTAAATCAGAACATGTCTCCACTGAGGAAGCATCTGAGTACGCTGGTAACCGAGGCACACTTGGGCTTTCTGGATCACAGAGCACACTGGGGTACACCAGCACAGGAGAAACCTCAGGACATGTCGGGGAACTGCCAACCTCAGAGTCCGATACGAGAAAACCAAAACCAGGACCGGGCATAAGTTCATCACGAGTAGGGGCCACAGGCACTGGTCTTTCAAAAGAAGACTCGGACTCAAATTCAGAAATTTCTGTGACTGCAATATCATCATTCACTACACAGGCGTGAAGCTCCATCAGAGCTGAAAAGGTAGCCAGCAAGGCAGCAATGCCTACTGAAGTGGGCAACACCTCAGAAGGACTTGGGGGGCAGGAGACGTCTCCTACAAGTTCTGCACCCCTTGGGAGGAACTCGGAGATCTCCAGGAGGTCAGACAGGACCTCAGGAACATCCTTTTTCAAGTCTCCTAAGAAGGATTCTAAACTATCCATGTTACAGGGCAAAGCTTGAACTTTATTTTGTGAACCGGGCAGATGTCCCAGGGAAGGTTCCACCATAAACTGAGACTGAATTTCATCATCAGGACAGGAATACACAGAAATATCTAGTGAAACTAACTCTGGCCTTCTGAGTTTCGTTTCACTGCAGGGAAATTCCTCCATAGCAGTCAAACCCGACTGCAATTCAAAAATAGCAGAGAAACAGGTAACAATGGTTGCAATACCTAGACGAGCCTCTAGGGACACTGCAGGAGATTTTAAACAAGGTAGTATTGACTCATCCAGATTACTGGGTGGAGAGTCAGTACTTACTTCAGAATCAGACTCGCAAATGTCAATGCGAGTGGACATAATGTCTTTATTCATGATACAGGGCAGGCTCAGAGACATCTTCTCTGGACAGAGCAAAGGTGCTTCAGTATCAGGTTCACAAAACCAAAGTGCTGTCTCATTCTTAGACTCGGCTAACGATGTCGAATCCGAGGAGACAGAACGCAAAATTTGCGAATCCACAATCGCTTTAGGTTGCGAAACCGAACACTCCAAAGACAGGGATTCTGAGGTCTCCAGGCTGGATTGCTGGATCTCAGAAACGCCAGCTGACAATGTACCTTTACAAACGTCACCTGAATGACGTACATGTAATTCATTCAGAATCATTTTCCACATACAAATCAGCGGACTCACAAAGTCAAATTCACACCCCTCTTTTTCTCTTAAGGCGGAAGCATAACTTATACATGCTCTCAAGACAGATTCACTTCTGGCAATGTAGTACTCACAAAACGACTCTGAATCGTTCTCCAATTCATACAACAACGCTTCGAGCTGTTTTTTCTGGAACGGGGGCTCCCATTCACACCTGACTAGGTCTGAGCATTCATACTGAACAATGTTAGGGGAAGTTGTGGCAACAACATGAGGAATCATATTAATTTTACTCTTGAAACTGCATAGTTTGGGAATTTTCCCCATAGCAAGATCATAGATGGAGGATCTTAAAGTAGTACTGAGAGAAGAAGATCTGTTTTTACATGACAAGGGATCCCACAAATCATTGACAAAACTGACACACTCACGCCGATCACAATCGGCAGGAACATCTGAGAAACAGGCATCAGATCGCACAGATTTAACCTCTAAACAAACGGGAGAAACTCCATCAGAATTCACGCAGGTGTCCACAGTCGAGGCACACCCATTTATTTCAGGTCGCACAGTGTCCAAACTCACTTGCTTTACCCCAGAAAGACAGGAATAATCATGTGACAATGGTGTCTCTTTATTGGAAATAATTGGTTGGTGTGTGTGCAATTCGTCCAAAATAGTCTGCCACACATAAATCACCAGATCCACATCACACTCATCACATTCATCAGAATCGATCAAAAGGTACATAGAGTCGAGACAATCATTCAGGTCATCCGCGCTCTTTGCGATATAAAAATCGCAAAAGGCTTTCCAATCGAAATCAAATTCTTCCAACAAGGCCCCAATTTCCCATGAGGCAAATGGCGGTTCAAACAACCCAGTATCGAGATAATCTCCATATGGGTGGGGATCAGGGACGAGCACCGATTTTTTTAACTGCTTTATATAGTGTGCGATCCTACCTATAATAGGATCCACATGCGCTTTTGTCTCAGGCAATGACATCTGAATCAAATCAAAGGTTCCCTCTGCCCTGGGAATTTTGGTTGGGCTGGACATTCTGTAACGATTGTGGAATCGTCTCCGTGGTCAGCGCACCAGACGTGCGCTGACGCGGCGGATTTTCTCCACAAGCGTATTATTGCGGACACCCAGGCTAGGTGCTATGCACCCGCAGAGGGCAATTCCCACCGGCAGATGGCGCTGTGGAGTGCAGGCGAACACAGCCGCTGCACAGCCACAGATGCTAAATGGGAATTGTACAAATCCGGGACAAGGTACAATCAGGCAGGGCTGGATAGCCCACAGGGAACAGAGCAAAGGGACAGAACCAATGTGTGCCCACCAAATTAGTCGCCACCCAGCGACGGCGAACACACAACGGCGGAAACGAAGTAGGAAACGCAATCGCAAGAATGGCGATTGCCAATAGCGACACAAGACTGAGCAGGACAGAGCACAAGAGTAGCAAAGGCACAGCAAATCATAGAAAGATAAAGAAAATAACAAACGCTAGCTGAACGCGAACACCGCACTCATTCGCAACAGTGCACGCGTTCGTGCGCGGTCTCCGCGTGTTACGCACAACAGAGACAAGCACGCCTAACTAACCAAAGACAGACAAACACGAAACAGAGAACGCGAGCGCTTGCTTAACGGTTACCTCACCGAGCCTACAGCAAGCGTTTCAAATCAGACAAGACAGACAAACGTGAAACAGGAACTAGGTAGAAAGAATCCACCGCTCTTCCGTCAGAGCAAGTGTGATCCAAGCAGAAACACAGATCAGAACGATCCACAGCCGCTACCGCTAGCGGTTAGTGCGATTCAGGAAGACAGATCAGAAGGATCCACCGCACTAGCGAAAAGTGGCTAGCGCGATCCAGGTACAGAGTAGCAGAACAGAAGGATCCCCAGCGCTAGCGAAAAGTGGCTAGCGCGATCCCAGAAGACAGAACAGAAGGATACCCAGCGCTAGCGAAAAGTAGCTAGCGCGATCCCAGGAGACAGAACAGAAGGATCCCCAGCACTAGCGCAAAGAGACTAGTGCGATCCAGAGACGATAATAACAGAACAGAAGGGCCTACCAGTAGCAACTGCTGCTCTGGTTAGCACCCCACAGACAGACAGAACAGGCAATACAAATAATACAATCCTAACTAGACTAGGGAATCTGCCTAGCGCAGTCCCACGAATAACTCTAAACTAATCTTCAACGAGAAGTAGCATGGCTGACACTCACTAGGAGTGTATACTACATAGCAACGGCTGACACTCCAGCAGTGTCCATCAGGAACAGACCATGGAAGGGAAATGTCCAGCAAAGCATTCTGGGAGCAGAATGCTTTTATAGTGCCAGTCATCAAAAGAAGGCAGGTAAGGGATTTGCATGACTAATGTATGCAAATTCCTCAGCAACACAAGCTGCAGAACTGACAGAAGGTCTCTCGTGACCACTTGATGCTCCAGGGCCGTAAATATTCGTCTATGCAAGTAAATGAGAAATGAATGGGCAGAGAAAATTGCTCTGGTCCTCAAGTGAGACCTGCAGAATGCAGACGTGAACAGTGGTCAAAACGCTGCCTGTCTGCACAGGCAGCTGAGCAGATTCTCACAAGATCTTGTTCAAAAGGGGGCAGGTCAGGTGCGCAGTGCAGCGCGAGCTCACCTCAGTGCCGACACACTCCTTCTGTGTCCTGTCTCAATCTCCGCTGGTGCGCCTGTTCCCTGTGACCCAGTCACATCTACGTTACCACTATGTTCATGTTGGGGGTTCAAGGGGGATCAGGCCAGCAGGGATGGAGACAGGACACAGGAGTAGTGTGCCGGTAGACTGGTGAGTGCACTCCACTGCCAACACTCTGCAGAGGCCCGGAGAAGGGAGGGGGGGCACGAGATGGGGGAGACCTGCTGACCCTACACTGCAGCGGCAGTGGTTACATAGATTTCTAATAGATTTCAAGGTGAAATCTATGAAAAATCAGTTTGCAGTGTGTGGCAGTAATAGATCCCTCTCTGGTCAGATTTGATCACAGGGGGGTCTATCTCTTGGTCGAATCTGGTGGCCATCTATCAGTGTATGGCCTCCTTTAGCTTGCTGAAAGTAATCCTTGCTCCAGAAAAGAAATAAATAGATAAGCCAGTGGAGCAAATCTATGGTTGTCCAGACTAACATTATTAGTCCTGTGCAGTACTGAACAAGCAATTCATTTTTATAGCCACTCCCTGATTAAACTAAATCTATCAGATTGAAGTCTACCTTGTGCAAACAAAGAACTGTCAATTAATGGTTTCAGATGACAGGCTGCAGTGGACCATTCCAACATGGCTCATATCATTTATTTGTCCTGCTTTGCTATACATTCTGCTAGCGCTATAGAAGTACAGGAAATAATAAATAAACCCTTAACTTCACCATCTTATTGCATGCAAATTAACCATTTTACCATTGTAAAACCTTCTTTCACTGAACCCATGCACATTTGCCCCAACCCATGCCCAACATTTGTTCTCACTGAAAGGCGAATGTGCTTCCGTAGAGTTTCTTTGCAGTTCGAAATCGGGCCTCCTTGGCTGGGGGGCTACTGAGCAGCAAAAACTGATGAGAAGTGTGCATGAACTTCAACTGCTATGACAGGATCAAGGTGGAGAGAATGGATATGAAAGAAAGGAGGTAAGATGGGCAGGTGTATAAAGGGCATGAGCAAGAAGCAAGGAATGTGTGTCAGCACAGAAAACAAGAACAGTAATGCCAAACAAGAACAAGATCATGTAATGACATAATGCAGGAAGAGAGCCGGGAGTGACAGACATATGGAATCAGGAAAAGGAACAGAAGAAAGGAGATTTTAATTTTAAATCAGTTCATATTAGTATTACATCAGAAAAAAAACTATTCATTATAGTGAATTAATGGACAATGAAAAATACAGAAATAAGGAAGGAAAATGATGAAGAAAAGCAAAAATTTACTGTATGCAGCATGTGAAGTAATACATAACTAGGGGTTGTCTTATTAAGACAGGTGTAAAGAAAACTGGAGCAAACTGAAGCAGTTTACAGCTGTTAACTTTTAACAAATATTTTGACTGGTTGCCGCGGACAACTGCTCCACTTTTCCTCCAGTTTGTACTGCTGCCGATAACTTAGCCTTACACTTTATACTCTTATAAATGGTGACAGTTTACATTTGGAATTCTCTAATTTTCTGTTGTCTCAGTAAGCTTTCTCTGCAGAACCCTGAACTATACACATCTTTAGAAAGATACCACAAGCTTCCTCATTGCATAACTAGTTATTTCCAAATTCAGTTTGTCTTCCGTTAACAATATTCCTCATACCAAAGACCTTCATTTTTGCTATTGCAGATCATTATCTGCGTTGCACACTGCGTGCAATGCAGGTGGCTGTAGCAGTTCGCGGCACTTGTGTTGTTATGTGATTTCCCCTGATGGGGTTGTGCAAAATTGCATGCAACCAAACACTGCGATACCATGCTGTAACACAAATCATAGCTGGAAACATCAGATGGTCCTGTCTATGCACTTCTGATTTCTTTGCAGATCACACACACTGTGCATTGCTGATACTACAAAGGGGCATGACATGCGCAATCCGAATGATCAATTCAATCTGGCCACCATACACATTAGATTCTAGAAAAACATAAAACCTAACAAAAATCCTCCACGAAAATAAGGCTTTCTCGACCGAGGTTGATCATGTTACTGACTAAGCATTGCTAACTGCAACAATCACAATTGTGAGTTCCCTGGAGGTGAGAGGTCCAGGGCTTGCCCGTACTTTCCTCTAGGTATCGCATGGTGGTTTGGGGGCCCCAGCCAGTGAGAGAGACCTGGGGCCCCCGGCTGTCATGCGGACCAGTGTTTGTGACTGACTGAGCATTGATCGGGAAAGGCCATTCTCTATGTAATCAAGAAAGCTGTGGGGAGTCTAAGGCTGAATCAAGCCTTGCACACATGTACAAGGACTTTCGTCTGCAGGGATCGGGACTCGATCCCTTGGGTGACAAATCGGGGTGGGTGCTGTACAGACACATTGCTAGTGTCTGTTGCTATGGAAGGGAAGGAGGGGTGACACGCAGTGCACAGCAGGCCGGCTTCAGGCAAGTGGGATGAATAGGAGCACAATGCGCTTGAGGGTCCAATGTAGCTTGATAATCTTAAATACTTTTTTTCTGGGAAGTGCAGCTATCCTAAACTAGTTTGGTTTCACAAATCTGTGTTTAACTCTGTTGCTGACTGACTGTGGCCTGTTACATCCTTTTTTTGTGTGTGTTTTTGTTTTTTTACATCCCTTTGTAAGAGAATTTCAATGCTGAGAACCTTTTTTTGTAAAGATCTACGGTACTTGTGAAACAAATGAGTAATCGTATAATCCACCTGTCTCCCTTAGCCATCACACGGTGTAGCATGCTGTGCATTATGTTCTACAAGTCCTTTGCTGTTGAAGCATTGACACTTGGCAAGGACCTCTGAAATACCTGTTGGAGGAATATCTGGTGTTAGAAGGAATAATCTTGACCATGTCACCTCACTACGCATACCAGCTCCATCTGCCACAGTAATTTGCAGTACTGCATATGGCCAGTTCAATGATGGTAAAGACTGCTGCTTTCTAGAAACTGCTCAAACAGGTATTTCAGAGATACTTCCATGTGTCACTCATGAATGGCAAGGACCTTTAGAGCCATAGCAGACAGGTCAATGCTGTATATACGGTAGCATGAGAACTGAGGGAGGCAGATGGATTATTCTTCACGGAAGTAGATCTTCAAAGAAAAAAAATAAAAGAGGGCCCAATGTTAAGAATCCTATACATTTTATAGTATAAAATAGAATAGGCCACAGTCCAACAAGAACAGAGCCAGCCCAGTAAATTCATATTACACATCATACTTCACATCTCCACAAACTGCATTTATTAACACTACATTGTACTCTGTACCACCAGCAATCCCCCGATTCTTTAAAGAATCTGCCGTGCACTGTGTACCCCTCCCCAGCCACATGCCCCTTCCTTCACCTCCCACACACCCCTCCCTTCCCTTCACACAGCCCCTGCCGTGCACGCCCGCTCCCACCAAGAGTGCAGTAGGGGGCAGTTGTAATATGTGCATGCAGCACTGTGTCCATGCCATGCATATTACAAATGCCTTTTACATATATAGAAATGTACATTTTTAATGTATGTGCACTCTGGTCATCACATTGGCACAGCTAGGTTGGGAAATGCCACAGACTGTTTTGCTGACCCCCGAGGGATTGGGGAGGGGAGGGGAGGGAAGGTGGGGTCCAAGGGGTGTATATAAATGAATAAGTGACCTTTGATACACATTACAAAGCTGATGGGTAAGTTTAAATGTTTTCTGTTCTTTGATTATATTTACACAGCATGCTTCTCATTCTCTAGTGCAGACATGTATACTGTACATCATACAGGATGTCTCATGTAATATCATACTTAGCTCATTTACTTTATTTTTATTGCTGTGCGGTGAGATACTTACCCTACTGAGGGGCAGCTTTACAATGTGTGACCTGTTACTGGAAATGATCCTACAGAGAGAAGGAAACAATGATGACTCAAAATAAGTAGTGAGATCCCTTCCGTCTATTTCTTATGTAATTCGGTATGTCTTTGCCTTTTATATAAACTGCAATATGAACTGAGAATCTTGCAAATTTTTTCAGGCTTCTATATTTAATATAGGTATATTTACATTAGCATTTTATATACTGTATAAATTATACATGATTATTTCTCTTTCTATAGGAGTTCTATTCCTCTGATAATTCTTAAGCACACATACTGTATAACCATACTATATGCATCATTTATTTAAAAGAAGAGGAGTGTATCATAGTTTTTTCTATAAACATTACCATTGCAGTAATGGGTGAGCCAGTGGGTCAAGGCGGTCCATTTGTTTCTTGATTTCTAGATATGACCCCTAAAAAATAGTATTTCAAAATTAGAATGTAGAATCTCTTCTGTTACGACTGATGATATTGTAATAGCCATATTTACCAACAGTTGGTTTACCTGGGTCATTTCCCGGATGGACATGACACTGTCTAAGGCTTTTTGGAGACGTTCATAATTCTTTTTCTAAAGTGCGCAAAACAAAAAAAACAAAAAAATTCCAGTGTTTATTTCATATGTTAAATGCTGTTTTTTTTCTACATGCTTTTTGCAGGATGAGTAAAGAGTACTCATGTACAGTGATGTGAAAAACTATTTGCCCCCTTCCTGATTTCTTATTCTTTTGCATGTTTGTCACACTTAAATGTTTCTGCTCATCAAAAAACGTTAACTATTAGTCAAAGATAACATAATTGAACACAAAATGCAGTTTTAAATGATGGTTTTTATTATTTAGTGAGAAAAAAAACTCAAAACCTACATGGCCCTGTGTGAAAAATAAATTGCCCCCTGAACCTAATAACTGGTTGAGCCACCCTTAGCAGCAATAACTGCAATCAAGCGTTTGCGATAACTTGCAACTAGTCTTTAACAGTGCTCTGGAGGAATTTTGGCCCACTCATCTTTGCAAAATTGTTGCAATTCAGCTTTATTTGAGGGTTTTCTAGCATGAACCACCTTTTTAAGGTCATGCCACAACATCTCAATAGGATTCAGGTCAGGACTTTGACTAGGCCACTCCAAAGTCTTCATTTTGTTTTTCTTCAGCCATTCAGAGGTGGATTTGCTGGTGTGTTTTGGGTCATTGTCCTGCTGCAGCACCCAAGATCGCTTCAGCTTGAGTTGACGAACAGATGGCCGGACATTCTCCTTCAGAATTTTTTGGTAGACAGTAGAATTCATGGCTCCATCTATCACAGCAAGCCTTCTAGGTCCTGAAGCAGCAAAACAACCCCAGACCATCCCACCACCACCACCATACTTTACTGTTGGTATGATGTTCTTTTGCTGAAATTCTGTGTTACGTCTACGCCAGATGTAACAGGACATGCACCTTCCAAAAAGTTCAACTTTTGTCTCGTCGGTCCACAAGGTATTTTCCCAAAAGTCTTGGCAATCATTCAGATGTTTTTTAGCAAAATTGAGATGAGCCTTAATGTTCTTTTTGCTTAAAAGTGGTTTGCGCCTTGGATATCTGCCATGCAGGCCGTTTTTGCCCAGTCTATTTCTTATGGTGGAGTCGTGAACACTGACCTTAATTGAGGCAAGTGAGGCCTGCACTTTAGATGTTGTCCTGGGGTCTTTTGTGGCCTCTCGGATACGTTTTCTCTGCGCTCTTGGGGTAATTTTGGTCAGCCGGCCACTCCTGGGAAGGTTCATCACTGTTCCATGTTTTAATGGCTCTCACTGTGGTTTGCTGGAGTCCCAAAGCTTTAGAAATGGCTTTATAACCTTTACCAGACTGATAGATCTCAATTACTTTTGTTCTCATTTGTTCCTGAATTTCTTTGGATCTTGGCATGATGTCTAGCTTTTGAGGTGCTTTTGGTCTACTTCTCTGTGTCAGCTCCTATTTAAGTGATTTCTTGATTGAAACAGGTGTGGCAGTAATCAGGCCTGGGGGTGACTGCAGAAATTGAACTCAGGTGTGATAAACCACAGTTAAGTTATTTTTTAACAAGGGGGGCAATCACTTTTTCACACAGGGCCATGTAGATTTGGAGTTTTTTTTTTCTCACTAAATAATAAAAACCATCATTTAAAACTGCATTTTGTGTTCAATTATGTTATCTTTGACTAATAGTTAACGGTTTTTTAAGAGCAGAAACATGTAAGTGTGACAAACATGCAAAAGAATAAGAAATCAGGAAGGGGGCAAATAGTTTTTCACATCACTGTATTCCTATACTCAAACCCCTGGGAGCAGGTGGTGGATTTCAGGAAGTCCCCTTGTTGAAGGGGTTTTCCAGATTCAACCATTAGACCTCCCCATCCCTGGAGTCTATTGGCACAGACGCGAGGGTAGCCTGAGTATGATGTGGGGGATGAGCCCTTTGTCCTTGACATTGCAAGAGAGGGAAATATTTCAGCCCTACTCTTGCAGACCCCCCTCCCTGCGACCATGTGGGCTGGTGCTGTTCAGATGGTGGAGTCCTGCAGAAACATGTAGGGGGGTCGGGGGAAAATGAGCTGAACTTACCCGGGGCTTCTAATGGTCTCCCATAGACATCCTGTGTTGGCGCAGCCACTCACCGATGCTCCGGCCCCGCCTCAAGTTCACTTCTGGAATTTCTGACTTTAAAGTCAGAAAACCACTGCGCCTGCACGCCCGTGTCTTCGCTCCCGCTGATGTCACCAGGAGTGTACTGCGCAGACACAGACCATACTGGGCCTGCGCTGTGCGCTCTTGATGACATCAGCGGGATCGAGGACACGGCAACGCAGGCGCAGTGGTTTTCAGACTTTAAAGTCTGAAATTCCAGAAGTGAACTGGAGGCGGAGCCGGAGCATCGGTGAGTGGCTGCGTCAACACAGGATGTCTGCGGGGGTCCGTTAGAAGCCCCGGGTAAGTTCAACTCATTTTCCCCTGACCCCCCTACAATATCCCTTTAAGTAATAATTGCAGCTACATGTTTCTTGATAGATTTTAAGGATGAAGACAGATTTGTGTGTTAGAAACTAATAAGAAATGTGTCTCTGCATTAAGCCATTAAAGTCTAATTTTAGGATTTATTTATTTTTTGATTACTAGAGTTTCAAATACTTTGGTAACAAATATTTTGGTTTATTGCTGTGGCCCCCCCATTGATAAAATGTTTCCTTATTTCCTGTTCCCGGGACCTCCAAGCAGCTTTGTGACTGTATATGAAAACCAATAGTTTTTGTGACAGCAATAAAAAATAGCAGAGGACTCTAACTCTTCCCCACTCATATGATATTCCCACATAAGCGCAGTGTTCTATAGAATTGGTAGATCGGAAATCGATTATATCAAATCTATCGATCAATCGATTTCGATCGATTTGATCTATCTGACAGGATGGAAAATCTAGGTCGATCTGCTGCTGGCAGCAGATGGATGGCCCATAGAGTTGCATTGGATCTGATGGTCCAATAATGCATTTAGATTGATTTCCAATAGATTTCGTTCTGAAATCTATTGGAAATCTGTTCCTAGTGTGTGGCACACATCAGATAGATTCCTGCCAGATTCGACTTGACAGGCATCTGACATAAATCTATCTGATGGTCGAATCTGCTGCAAATCTATAAGTGTATGGCCACAGAAATGATAAGATAACTCTCTCACAGTGAAAACTTATCTATACACCTTAATAAGGCAAGATGGATGTGTGGTGGTAAGTTTTCTCTTGCCTTATTATCTCCAGCATGATCTTAGTGAATTGAGGCCATTATTGCACTGACCAGAAAGAGTTTACTGAACTCTCTTCATATACTCGGTTTCTATTGCCAGGTTGTTATAATTTTACTTGAGATTGGTGATAGCAAACATGTGAAAGAGTGTAGGCTGAATTAATACAGCTTTGGGGTCCAGAACCAGAGTAAGCTGTCATGCTATGGATTTGTGAAAGAGTGCTCCGCTGCTCCAGGCGCATTCCGCTGTACATACATGCGCACCCCACGTGGTTTCCTTGTAAGGGTTCATGTGTGTGACACCACATGCGTGCCCTTACTAGGAAACCACGTGGGGCGCACATGCATGTACAGCGGAATGCGCCTGGAGCAGAGGAGGGACAAGCGCAGGCCGCGGACAGGTAATGTATAACTTGCACGGGGCACCAGGGGGACATTTTTCATTAGGAGACAATGTCGGGGCGAAATTGATTGGGAATTGGCCAGTGGTGTATGGGCAGCTGACAGATCTCTCTCTATCAGATTTGATTAGAGAGAGATTTGTCTTTTGGTCAAATCTGCCCATCATTGCTAAATGTATGGCTACCTTAACAGAGTTCCTTGTAACTTCTTATACCATTAGACAAAAGTACAAAATGTCCGGCCACATTTCTCCTAGCTAGCTTTCTTGGTAGTTAATTTCCCAACTACAGGGGGTTTCGCCACGTTCGTCAATCCTCGCAAAATTGCACGTCATTCCCGCTGCCCACCTGAGCGAGCAAGTCGGCCTGGCATCTTGCAGAATGCGCAATCGACAATAAAACCAATTTTTATCCTGAAGTTGGTCGCATTGTCAGTCGGGCATGCACTTGGAGGCACCAATTTTCATCCAATTCCATTATGATAATCGAATCAGGTGGTCGAACGGCCGCAAAGTCGCCTGATGTATGGTCACCTATAGTCAGATCAACTATGGTGGAGCGTGTCCTGAGAGCTAAAAATTTGGAATTTATTCAGTGGAGGTAACTGCATCCTCTAATGCAAAGAAAGAAAGACAACATTTGTTTCATGCCACAGCCTGTGAATTAGTAGACTGATTCATTGATAATCCTTATGGTAAATTAACAATTTCTGTTACTACTTTAATTTTGTTAAATTTACTTTTGTTTTTTTAACATGAAAAAAAAGTCTTCATGCATTTTAACTAAATTCCAAACTTTGCCATTTATCCCTATTACTTAAGGTCACCTTACCTCTCAAGGGTATAGCAAGCATCACGAGGTCACAAACAACTGTGGTTATTAGCAAGCTGACATTCTGTGGCCCATTATAGCTACAAACCAAATGCTATAGCACTGTTACATTACTTGCAGAGTGAAAGGTCAACATTTCTGAGCATGCCTTAGAATCAGTTTTCTATGGCTCTAGGAGGTTGCTGAAAATACCACTATGCCTTAGTGATGAATTGATGCTATGAAATACATCTACCCCATGATACATGTTAGACATAATTGCCCTTAAAACTTGTGTATCATTGTCCTTTTGTGTATGAAGACGTGCCAGAAGTACAGTATACTACAAACAGCATCCGTTTCACAAAAGTCTAACTTGTGTTGGCCATTCAGTTATTCATAATGTTTGTGACAACAGGTGAACAGTATGAAGTTCATATTATATAAAAAGTATAATATATATATATATATATATATATATATATATATATATATATATATATATATATATACATATATACATACCGTATTTTTTGGACTGTACGATGCTTCTGACCATAAGATCCATGGTGAAGCGGCATCTTGTGAATTATGCCACCTTTGTACCTCATGCTCCCTTGTACCTCTTGTCTCCCTGTGTCCTCCTCTGTACCCCTTGTGTCCTACTGTGTTCCCCATGTGTCTGCCTCTGTCCTCCTTGTGTCCTCATATATACCCTTTTGTGTCCCCCTTGTGTCCTCCTATATGCCCCTTTATGTCTCCCTGCGTCCTCTGCTGCATGGGCACAGTACAGCAAGTCCCCAACATTGTGGCGGGTTAGAGGTTTGTATTGGAAGGCGTCCACAAGTCTGGACTATAAGACACAGAAAAAAGTGAGTCTTATAGTCCACAAAATACAGTATTATATATATATATATATATATATATATATATATATATATATATATATATATATATATATATATATATATACACACACACATATACATGCACATATATACACATATGTACATTGCTTCCCATAATTATTCATACCCCTAGCAAATTGTAGCTTAAAGTTACTTTTATTCGACCAGCAAGTTATTTTTTTGACGGGAAATGACATAGGTGTCTCCCAAAATATAATAGGGCGATGTACAAGAGGCATTATTGTGGGAAAAAAAAACCATTTCTCAGCTTTTATTTACATTTGAGTAAAAAGTGCCCAGTCCAAAATTATTCATACCCCTCTCAATAATCAATAGAAAAGCCTTTATTGGCTATTACAGCAATCAAACGCTTCCTATAATTGCAGACCAGCTTTTTGCATGCCTCCACAGGTATTTTTGCCCATTTATCTTTAGCAATCAGCTCCATATCTTTCAGGTTGGAGGGTCTTCTTGCCATCACCCTTACCTTTAGCTCCCTCTGCAGATTCTCAATTGGATTCAAGTCAGCACTCTAGCGGGCCCACTCCAAAACATAATTTGTCTGCTAACCATTTCTTCACCATTGTTGCTGTGTGTTTTGGTTTATTATCATGCTGAAATGCCCGCTGATGCCCAAGGCTCAAGTTTCTCTGCAGACTGCCTAATGTTGTCGTTGAGAATCCTCATGTATTGCTCTTTTTTTCATGGTTATTAGGTTCCCTGGTCCATTGGCTGAAAAACACCCCCAAAGCATTAGGTTCCCACCACCATGTTTGACAGTGGGAATGGTGTTCTTTGTGTTGAAGGCTTCTCCTTTTTTACGCTAAATGAAGGAAACATTATTGTGACCAAATACTTAAATTTTTGTTTCATCTGACCATAACACAGAAAACCAGAAGTCTTCTTTGTCCAGATGAGCATTTGCAAAGGCCAAGCGAGTTTTTGTGTGTCTTATCTGGAGAAGTGCCGTCCTCCTTGGTCTGCATCCGTGGAACCCAGCAGTGTGCAGTGTCCCTTGGATTGTCTGCCTTGAGACATTGCCACCAGCAGAGCCCAGATTCACCAGGATGGCCTTGGTAGTGATCCTTGAATTATTTTTCACCTCTCTCACTATCCTCCTGGCCAGCACAGGTGTCACTTTTGGCTTCCGACCACGTCCTCTGAGATTTTCCACAGTGTGGAACATCTTGCATTTTTTTAATAATACTTTGCACTGTAGCCACTGGAACTTGAATACATTTAAAAAAAGGACTTGTAGCCCTTTCTTGACTTGTGAGCAGCCACAAGGCGCAGCCGCAGGTCCTCACTGAGCTCCTTTGTCTTAGCCATGACTGTCCACAAACCAACTGCAGAGAGCTGCTGTTTTTTACCTTTTGAGTTTATTAAAACAGCTGTTCCCAATTAATCAGGGTAATTAGGGTGCTTTAGAACAGCTTGGACAGTTTGGAATGGTATAGAACTTTGGATTTTCCCACAGACTGACAGTTTGTGAAGGGTATGAATAATTTTGGACTGGACACTTTTTTCTCAAATCTAAATGAAAGCGGAGAATTTTTATTTTTCCACAATAATTCCTCTTGTACATTGTCTTGTTATCTTTTGGGAGACACCTATGTCATTTCCTGACAAAAACATTTTTTTTCTTAACCCTTTACCATATAATCCAGAATGGAGTCAGCCCCTTCAGATCACTGTCGGCTCACATTGCGCCCGGTAATATAAATATTATATGGACGCATTAGTCCAGTATGACGCCTGGCCCCTCAGCCCCAACACTCTGATCCTCTTCGGCACCATGCTGCACCGCGTATATACAGTGCGTCTAACGCTGGTGTGCATGCAATGTGCTGCAAAGTTACAGCAAGCAAGCTGATGATTGCATAACTGCACTAGTGCGAAAAGGTAGAGATCCCACCGGCTCTTCCCTCAGCAATACTCAGAGATCACCTGTGTTCCTACCGCATGGTATTGCTGTTTATTGTTAGGCCTTTCTGTGATGTACCTCCTGCTGGATATACTGTATAGTTATGGATTATCTGTATAACCTTTCTTGCATTGTCATTTTCTCTGTATTTTTGTGTGCCACAGCAATTGCAAAGTACCATGAAATATGCTGGCTTAGGGGCGTAACTACAGGGAAGCAGCTCATGCAACCGCAGGGGGGCCCTGAACTGTGAGGTGGTCCCAACTACTATCCTTCCCTACTTCCAGTAAAGGGGTCTGTTTTTGTGGCTACACTGGTTATAGGTGTAAGGATTATGATGGCCACACTTTATGACCATTGCAAGATGGACCCCCAGGCTGTGAGGGTCACCAAAGGTAGGCAAAGCAAAGTGTATGAACAATGGGGGGTCCTCATCAAAGTTTTGCTGGGGGGCCCCATGAATTGTGGCTACTCCCCTGTGCTGGCTGTATGTATTCATTTTAATAAAATTAATAAGTATTTTTTTTTAAATAAACATACCCCTTTGCATGTGCCTCACAAACCATCTGAAATGCAAGCTTGTTTTATTTATACTGAATTAAATTTTCCGCTGTAAAACAATGATACTGGGGGTTGAGAATTCAAACTAAAACCTCCTTCACATGTATGAGGACTGTAGCCCAGGAGGCATTAGGTCTTGATCCCTCATGGCAACAGTGCAGGGCCGAGGCCTTACAAAAGCTCAGTGACACACAGTAGGCGGGGAGAGAGGAGAGGACAATGCCCTCGGCCAGTGCTCAACCAAGTCAATCTTGCATGCAGATAACTCAATGATGGACTGAGAAGGGTCAGGGGCATGCTAGATTCTTGCCAGGGGCGCTAGCACATTCCTGAGTCTAGCAAGTTATACTACTCATTTTCACTACAACAAAACCATTTTGACCGGGGTTGATCTACCTACATCCTGCCAATGTGGAGCATCCTGTCTGAGTAGAAGACCCAAGCAGTGTGTTGGATCTTTGTTGAAAGTATGATCATTCTAAGATCATTGTTTGTGTACAGATATAACAACGTCAGCCTGTCAGCAGGCACTAGTGGCATGTTTTAGCCTTTTTGCAAGATAGTCTATGCAAGGCTTTCCTTTTGCTGTTCCAATGTTCAGTTACTTTCAAGGTACTGCTTCTCCTTGCTGGACAACCAGGAATATTGTGCCACTTTATCCTGGTTGGCTGTTTGGGAACTCATGTCCCTTTTGTTGTACAGGGCAGAATAAAGGATATAAGTTTTCTTCTTTGCAGTAACATACAGTAGAGACACCTGAGGCCGGCTTCAGACTGTATATTGGTGGTAGCGGTGCGTCCCAGGGGCTGCAACGCACCACCAAAAACAAGCCTTCGGATATTACCAAGTTAGTACGCAGTAATCCCCATCTGGCTCCGATCCAAACAGGAAGTGACGCTCGCTTGTGGTCAACTGTTTGGGAAATACGGAAGTGCACGGAAGCGTATTGTACAAAATACGCTTCCGTGCATGCACGCCGCACCACCCCTGCCATCTTATTTAAAATCCCTGCGTCGCCTTAGACTTCCATGACTTCAGGTCCGCCGTATGTCGCCGCAGAGGTCACGTGGTAACGTCTGTTTGCCTGCACGGTAGACCGGTGACTTCCGGCGCACCACACTGCATGCTGTATGAAAGCACCCATAGGCTTTCGTTAGCATAGAGGTGGGGTACAGTAAAATGACCCATCGCACTGCACCAGTGTGAAAGGGCCCTGAGAGTTACCAGTATTTGGGCATGTTATATAAAATTGAATGTTTGCTTTTATTACAAGTGTTTCACTCTTCAGTGTGCTGATAATCTTAGTTTGACCAGTTATCCCATCCATATACCATATTTCATATAAATTTGAACCAAACACCTACATAACATATATAAACCAGCTTTTCTTCACTGAAGTAGAAGAAAGGGTAAATCCATGTTAAAAACAGATGGTAGAGGACAACAATAAAGGTCAATGTGAAGGCCATAGTGTAGACAATCTTTTTTGTTTACCTTAGGGTTAAAGGCCAGTGTTTTGGGGTCATTGGGATCTACTACTGAAGGGTATGGCTCAAATATAATACTTTTCCGTGGTGACTCCAGAGCTGCTCGACACATTGCAACCAGCAGTCCTACAACCTGCAAATAAGATGAACTGTGTGTTAACACTGACCTCCTCCATGACACCTAAATATATACATCAGTAGTACATGCCACAAGGCAGTCAAGTTTCAAGGAGGATATTTACCTCAGCTCCTGTAGCCACTTCCTCAGCAGCCCCAGACATCACTCCCAGAGTGTAAAACGAGAAAACACAAAGCTCTCTGGTACACACTGCTGGCTGCAGAAGACAAGATATTTATATGGAGGTGAATGAATGAAAGGTACAAATATTAGGACTAATCTATATAGTATGGCTGTATTTATACTACCTGAACACTGTATTAGGAATACTACCCTAATTCAAGCCTTCTTTCATCTTTAAAACAGCTTAAAGCAAACCTGTGACCTTGTAAAACCATCAAATGAAAAACATTACTGGTCTCTGCCCCTCTAGATCCTATACGTACCATTTTTTGCCGATATGACACTTTTTTTGGTCTTTTATCTCATTTTAAAAAATCCTTATTAGTTATGCAAGATGGCCATGACCCCGAAAGGTTCTGGGGCACTTCTCCATTCACACTATATTGACAGGAGACACTATATTGACAGGAGCACGGCTACTGCAGACAGGGAGTGGGCATGATTTATGCTGCAGTGGGCGTGTTTTGGGTTTCTCATTGCAGCTAATCAAATCATACCCTTTTCTGTTTGGGCTGTTTGGACAAACTCCATGTCTAATATTTCAATGATGATCTATCAGCAAAGGGGGAGTCCCTGGTCCTCAAAAAGAAGTCATGCAGACATGTAATTAGCCAAGCAACATGCCTGTGTGCTCCACTCACTACGGAAAAACAGGTTCAGGTATACTTTATATTCCACATGGCGTAGATTTTACAAGAAGCTAGAAACATTCTTTCAGATTTGGGTCTGTATTGACATGATTACATCACACAATTCCTGTAGATTTGTCCTCTGGACATGCATGCTATGAATATTTGGTTCTGCCACATTGCAAACCATTCTCAACTTGGATTCATGCTGGTGATGATAACTTCTGTTCCTACTATATTTGTGCCTCAGCAGAAAACAAAACAAAAAACTGGTCATTCACCAGGACAGAAAGCCACAGAACTGGTGCCAAATTTGGGCTATTTACAGCCTGGCTAAACAGTACTCACTGCTGTTTGCACTGTACAGTATGTCTTTATAATTTGTCCACACAGTGTTATCCTGACCCTTGATCCTGCTAGTGGGTCAGCCCTTACCTCTGCCTACTGCCCTCACCCTACCAACTGTCAGTCCCAAACTCAGCCTATCACCTCAGTTCTGACAGTTGTCAGCTCTGACCTCTGCCTATCACCTCGACCCTGTCAGATGTCACTCTTGACTTTATCCTAAATAGGTAAAAAAAACAAAGTTTTGTAAAAGTAATACCTTTTTATGGCTAACTGATAAAGTTAAATTATGCAAGCTTTCTGTGATCTAGTCATCTTCTTCAGGCATATTTCCAGATGTTAGCTGAAGTAAAACGTTTGACTTTTTCCTGTCACCTTAGCCATGTTTCCTAGCTGTGATCCCTGACATATGCCTGTTACCTTGAGTCTGGCAGATGTCAATCCTGACCTCAGACTGCCTGTTACTGCAGACTGCCCAGACAGTCCTAACCTCGGTCTGTACCCCTTGCTCTACTGGCCTTCAGTCCTGACCTCAGCCTAAACTGTAACCTTCCTCTTCCAGCCACATTAACCTGTATGGTGACATTGCATCGCCAGTGCCAGTCCTGACCTCAGCCTGTGTACTGATCTTGCTCTGCCAGCTGTCAGGTCTGACCTCAGCCTGACCCTGACTGTGTTCTGACAGCTTTCATTTCTCACTTAAAGAGACTCCGTAACAAAAATTGCATCCTGTTTTTTATCATCCTACAAGTTCCAAAAGCTATTCTAATGTGTTCTAGCTTACTGCAGCACTTTCTACTATAACAGTCTCTGTAATAAATCAATGTATCTTTCCCCTGTCAGACTTGTCGGCCTGTGTCTGGAAGGCTGCCAAGTTCTTCAGTGTTGTGGTTCTGCTATGAACTCCCCCTTCCAGGCCCCTCTCTGCACACTGCCTGTGTATTATTTAGATTAGAGCAGCTTCTCTCTTCTCTCTTATCTTTTACAAGCTGGATAAATCGTCCTCTGAGCTGGCTGGGCTTTCACATACTGAGGAATTACAGACAAAGGCAAAGCTGTTTGCAGGAAGAAAGGAGCAGCCTGAAACTTCAGTGCATGAGAGCTGAGGGGGGGAAGAAACACACAAATGATCTCTTGAGATTCAAAAGGAAGGGTGTATACAGCCTGCTTGTGTATGGATGTATTTTCTATGTGTGGACATACTGTACATCAACCTACTTCCTGTTTTGGTGGCCATTTTGTTTGTTTATAAACAAACTTTTTAAAACTGTTTTTAACCACTTTTAATGAGGCGAGGAGCGGCGAAATTGTGACAGAGGGTAATAGGAGATGTCCCCTAACGCATTGGTATGTTTACTTTTGTGCGATTTTAACAATACAGATTCTCTTTAAGCCTGTACGCTGACTCTTACTAGCCATCAGTCTGATCTCGGCCTCCCCTGTGCCTGGTCTTCTCCACATTGCTGGGGTTTGCCCTCCTGTTTTTCTCATCTGCAGTGGACTAACTCTGGGAGTCACGACCTGGTAGACACTTGCAGCAAAGTAGTCTGCTGTCCAGAAGTGGTAGCAACCCATTGACTCTTGTTAGTATGAATTATTGAGACTCTTATGCATCAATATATTCGGACTTATATAAATAACTTCGTTATTTTAAGTTAAAGCAAGCCTGTGGAGGTTTGTTTAACAACAAACAGGTGTCAAGGCTGTATACTATAAAGCTTTGTCACATCAGCAGCTCAGACTACTCTGCTGAACACTGGTGAGTCTTGGCATTTGTCCATACTTCCTGGTTTGGAAACCCAGCCATGCCCATCCACCCTGTCATGCCCGCCCCACCCACCTTTTTATGCCCCTCTCATCCTGTTACATTCTTCCCACCCCTTGGCATTCCTCCAGCTATCCATGCCCCTACCACCCCAGGCATCTTTTCCCCCTGCGCTAATGCTGAAGCCAGGCAGCAATCACATTGGGAGGGGGAAGGGTGGTAATAGTCTAATCCTATGGCAGCATGCTCTGGCTCAGTACACCCTCATTTGCACCAGTAATTAATGCTGCTGAAATTGCAGAAGGTATACCATAGTCTTACTGCCAGATACAGGGTCACCTTAAACTACATTTCTTTAATATATTGGTGTAGCAACCACTGGAGACATCTTCCATGTGATAAATACTACACTACTTTAGTTGAAGCTCCAAGCCAGGGCTAGCATGCGTTTATGCATTGCACTGCTACCATAATTGGGTGATCAGTTAATTGCATCAATAAGCAGATGTTTGGGAGCAATTATTATTTATTGTATTTATAAAGCGCCAACATATTACGCAGCGCTGCACAATAGATAAATGGGTTAACATACAGGTAGAACATATGGAAACTCACAACAAAACAAGATCATGCAAATGATTTGATAACAATACAGTGTCATAGGTCAAGATAGAGACTGTTCGAGTCTACAAAAAGGGTGGTTGTGAGTAAGATTGCATAATCAAGCTGGATACATTAGGGAGGAGGGCCCTGCCAGAGGCTTACAATCTAAAGGGTGGGGTGGAGACAATAGGTGCGTCTTTTGAGAGGGGGTCTAACAGAACATATTATGATGCTGGTGTAGGGGGGTATGCGAGCGTGAAGAGGTGAGTCTTGAGAGCTTGTTTGAAGGTATTAACCACTTAAGGACCGCCCCCAGCCGATGGGCGGCGGCAAACTCCGGGTCCAAACGACCGCAATACGCCCATCGGCGGGGGCGGCTGCGGGAGTGGCTATGCGGCAATCGCGTCATTCGTGACACGATCAGCCGCCGGGGACTGGCTCCACCCACCGTTCGCTGTAACCCGTCGGCCGTTCGGAAGCGCCGGCGGGTTACTAGCACCCGGATCGCCGCTGCACGTATGTATAATAGGCTTTGTAATGTATACAAAGCCTATTATACTGGCTGCCTCCTGCCCTGGTGGTCCCAGTGTCCGAGGGACCACCAGGGCAGGCTGCAGCCACCCTAGTCTGCACCCAAGCACACTGATTTCCCCCCCCCTGCCCCCTGATCGCCCACAGCACCCCTCAGACCCCCCCCCCCTGCCCACCCCCCAGACCACTGTTTGCACCCAGTCACCCCCCTAATCACCCATCAATCACTCCCTGTCACTATCTGTCAACGCTATTTTTTTTTTTTAGTCCCTAATCTGCCCCCTACTCCCTCCTGATCACCCCCCCACCCCTCAGATTCCCCCCAGACCCCCCCCCCTGTGTACTGTATGCATCTATCCCCCCTGATCACCTGTCAATCACCTGTCAATCACCCGTCAATCACCCCCTGTCACTGCTACCCATCAATCAGCCCCTAACCTGCCCCTTGCGGGCAATCTGATCACCCACCCACACCAATAGATCGCCCGCAGATCCGACATCCGATCACCTCCCAAGTGCAGTGTTTACATCTCTTCTCTCCTCTAAACACCCACTAATTACCCATCAATCACCCATCAATCACCCCCTATCACCACCTGTCACTGTTACCCATCAGATTAGACCCTAATCTGCCCCTTGCGGGCACCTAATCACCCGCCCACACGCTCAGATTGCCCTCAGACCCCCCCTTATCAATTCGCCAGTGCAATATTTACATCTGTTATTCCCTGTAATAACCCACTGATCACCTCACCTGTCAATCACCTATCAATCACCCCCTGTCACTGCCACCCATCAATCACCCCCTGTCACTGCCACCCATCAATCAGCCCCTAACCTGCCCCTTGCGGGCAATCTGATCACCCACCCACACCAATAGATCGCCCGCAGATCCGACATCAGATCACCTCCCAAGTGCAGTGTTTACATCTCTTCTCTCCTCTAAACACCCACTAATTACCCATCAATCACCCCCTATCACCACCTGTCACTGTTACCCATCAGATTAGACCCTAATCTGCCCCTTGCGGGCACCCAATCACCCGCCCACACGCTCAGATTGCCCTCAGACCCCCCCTTATCAATTCGCCAGTGCAATATTTACATCTGTTATTCCCTGTAATAACCCACTGATCACCTGTCAATCACCTATCAATCACCCCCTGTCACTGCCACCCATCAATCACCCCCTGTCACTGCCACCCATCAATCAGCCCCTAACCTGCCCCTTGCGGGCAATCTGATCACCCACCCACCCCAATAGATCGCCCGCAGATCCGACATCAGATCACCTCCCAAGTGCAGTGTTTACATCTCTTCTCTCCTCTAAACACCCACTAATTACCCATCAATCACCCCCTATCACCACCTGTCACTGTTACCCATCAGATTAGACCCTAATCTGCCCCTTGCGGGCACCCAATCACCCGCCCACACGCTCAGATTGCCCTCGCCAGTGCAATATTTACATTTGTTATTCCCTGTAATAACCCTCTGATCACCTGTCAATCACCCTCTGTCACTGCCACCCATCAATCACCCCCTGTCACTGCCACCCATTAATCAGCCCCTAACCTGCCCCTTGCGGGCAATCTGATCACCCACCCACACCAATAGATCGCCCGCAGATCCGACATCAGATCACCTCCCAAGTGCAGTGTTTACATCTCTTCTCTCCTCTAAACACCCACTAATTACCCATCAATCACCCCCTATCACCACCTGTCACTGTTACTTATCAGATTAGACCCTAATCTGCCCCTTGCGGGCACCCAATCACCCGCCCACACCTCAGAACGCCCTCAGACCCCAGCCCTGATCACCTCGCTAGTGCATTGCTTGCATCTATTTCCCCCCTCTAATCACACCTTGAGACACCCATCAATCACCTCCTGTCACCCCCCTAGCACTCCTATCCATCAGATCAGGCCCCAAACTTCCTGTCATCTAAGAGGCCACCCTGCTTATGACCGGTTCCACAAAATTTGCCCCCTCATAGACCACCTGTCATCAAAATTTGCAGATGCTTATACCCCTGAACAGTCATTTTGAGAAATTTGGTTTCCAGACTACTCACAGTTTTGGGCCCGTAAAATGCCAGGGCAGTATAGGAACCCCACAAGTGACCCCATTTTAGAAAGAAGACACCCCAAGGTATTCTGTTAGGTGTATGATGAGTTCATAGAAGATTTTATTTTTTGTCAAAAGTTAGCGGAAATTGGATTTTTATTGTTTTTTTCACAAAGTGTCATTTTTCACTAACTTGTGACAAAAAATAAAATCTTCTATGAACTCACCATACCCCTAACGGAATACCTTGGGGTGTCTTCTTTCTAAAATGGGGTCACTTGTGGGGTTCCTATACTGCCCTGGCATTTTAGGGGCCCTAAACCGTGAGGAGTAGTCTAGAAAACAAATGCCTCAAAATGACGTGTGAATAGGACGTTGGGCCCCTTAGCGCACCTAGGCTGCAAAAAAGTGTCACACATGTGGTATCGCCATACTCAGGAGAAGTAGTATAATGTGTTTTGTGGTGTATTTTTACACATACCCATGCTGGGTGGGAGAAATCTCTCTGTAAATGGACAATTGTGTGTAAAAAAATCAAAAATGTGTCATTTACAGAGATATTTCTCCCACCCAGCATGGTTATATGTAAAAATACACCACAAAACACATTATACTACTTCTCCTGAGTATGGAGATACCACATGTGTGACACTTTTTTGCAGCCTAACTGTGCTAAGGGGCCCAAAGTCCAGTGAGTACCTTTAGGATTTCACAGGTCATTTTGAGACATTTGGGTTCAAGACTACTCCTCATGGTTTAGGGCCCCTAAAATGCCAGGGCAGTATAGGAACCCCACAAGTGACCCCATTTTAGAAAGAAGACACCCCAAGGTATTCTGTTAGGTGTATGATGAGTTCATAGAAGATTTTATTTTTTGTCACAAGTTAGCGGAAATTGATATGTATTGTTTTTTTTTTCACAAAGTGTCATTTTCCGCTAACTTGTGACAAAAAAAAAATCTTCTATGAACTCACCATACTCCTAACAGAATACCTTGGGGTGTCTTCTTTCTAAAATGGGGTCACTTGTTGGGTTCCTTTACTGCCCTGGCATTTTAGGGGCCCTAAACCGTGAGCAGTAGTCTAGAATCCAAATGCCTCAAAATGACCTGTGAATAGGACGTTAGGCCCCTTAGCGCACCTAGGTTGCAAAAAAGTGTCACACATGTGGTATCGCCGTACTCAGAAGAAGTAGTATATTGTGTTTTGGGGTGTATTTTTACACATACCCATGCTGGGTGGGAGAAATCTCTCTGTAAATGGACAATTGTGTGTAAAAAAAATCAAACAATTGTCATTTACAGAGATATTTCTCCCACCCAGCATGGGTATGTGTAAAAATACACCACAAAACACATTATACTACTTCTCCTGAGTATGGAGATACCACATGTGTGACACTTTTTTGCAGCCTAACTGTGCTAAGGGGCCCAAAGTCCAGTGAGTACCTTTAGGATTTCACAGGTCATTTTGAGACATTTGGGTTCAAGACTACTCCTCATGGTTTAGGGCCCCTAAAATGCCAGGGCAGTATAGGAACCCCACAAGTGACCCCATTTTAGAAAGAAGACACCCCAAGGTATTCTGTTAGGTGTATGATGAGTTCATAGAAGATTTTATTTTTTGTCACAAGTTAGCGGAAATTGATATGTATTGTTTTTTTTTCACAAAGTGTCATTTTCCGCTAACTTGTGACAAAAAAAAAATCTTCTATGAACTCACCATACTCCTAACAGAATACCTTGGGGTGTCTTCTTTCTAAAATGGGGTCACTTGTGGGGTTCCTATACTGCCCTGTCATTTTAGGGGCCCTAAACCGTGAGCAGTAGTCTAGAATCCAAATGCCTCAAAATGACCTGTGAATAGGACGTTAGGCCCCTTAGCGCACCTAGGTTGCAAAAAAGTGTCACACATGTGGTATCGCCGTACTCAGAAGAAGTAGTATATTGTGTTTTGGGGTGTATTTTTACACATACCCATGCTGGGTGGGAGAAATCTCTCTGTAAATGGACAATTGTGTGTAAAAAAAATCAAACAATTGTCATTTACAGAGATATTTCTCCCACCCAGCATGGGTATGTGTAAAAATACACCCCAAAACACATTATACTACTTCTCCTGAGTACGGCGGTACCACATGTGTGGCACTTTTTTGCACCCTAAGTGCGCTAAGGGGCCCAAAGTCCAATGAGTACCTTTAGGATTTCACAGGTCATTTTGCGACATTTGGTTTCAAGACTACTCCTCACGGTTTAGGGCCCCTAAAATGCCAGGGCAGTATTGGAACCCCACAAATGACCCCATTTTAGAAAGAAGACACCCCAAGGTATTCCGTTAGGAGTATGGTGAGTTCATAGAAGATTTTATTTTTTGTCACAAGTTAGCGGAAAATGACACTTTGTGAAAAAAAAACAATTAAAATCAATTTCCGCTAACTTGTGACAAAAAAAAAAAAATCTTCTATGAACTCACCATTTCTATACTATTTCTCCCACCCAGCATGGGTATGTGTAAAAATACACCCCAAAACACATTATACTACTTCTCCTGAGTACGGCAATACCACATGTGTGGCACTTTTTTGCAGCCTAACTGCGCTAAGGGGCCCAAAGTCCAATGAGCATCTTTAGGCTTTACAGGGGTGCTTACAATTAGGCACCCCCCAAAATGCCAGAACAGTGAACACACCCCACAAATGACCCCATTTTGGAAAGTAGACACTTCAAGGTATTCAGAGAGGAGCATAGTGAGTCCGTGGCAGATTTAATTTTTTTTTGTCGCAAGTTAGAAGAAATGGAAACTTTTTTTTTTTTCACAAAGTGTCATTTTCCGCTAACTTGTGACAAAAAATAAAATCTTCTATGAACTCACCATGCCTCTCACTGAATACTTTGGGATGTCTTCTTTCCAAAATGGGGTCATTTGGGGGGTATTTGTACTATCCTGGAATTTTAGCCCCTCATGAAACCTGACAGGTGCGCAGAAAAGTCAGAGATGCTTGAAAATGGGAAAATTCACTTTTGGCACCATAGTTTGTAAACGCTATAACTTTTACCCAATCCAATAAATATACACTCAATGTTTTTTTTTTTTATCAAAGACATGTAGCAGAATAACTTTCGCGCTCAAATGTATAGGAAATTTTACTTTATTTGAAAAATGTCAGCACTGCAAGTTAAAAAAGTCATTTTTTTGCCAAAATGCATGTCTTTTTTGATGAATATAATAAAAACTAAAACTCGCAGCAGCAATCAAATAGCAGCAAAAGAAAGCTGTATTAGTGACAAGAAAAGGAGGTAAAATTCCTTTAGGTGGTAGGTTGTATGACCGAGCAATGGTCTGAATGGAGAAAAAGGCTCTGGTCCTTAAGGGGCGAAAAGACTGTGGTCCTTAAGTGGTTAAAGGTGGGGGCGAGTCTGACGGCTGGTGGGAGAGAGTTCCAGAGAGTAGGGGCAGCCCTGGTGAAGTCCTGCAATCATGCGTGTGACTGAGTTATGCGAGGTGCGACTAGGCGCAGGTCATTGGAGGATCGGAGGGGGCGGGCTGGTATGTGCCTGTGGACCAGATCAGAGATGTAGGTCGGGAGATCAGAGATGTAAGTCGGGAGCAATGAATAAATAAGGAGGCACTCCAATGGCTTTTAAACTTGCATTTAAAATCTCAGCAATGCACGACATGTTTTGGGGTGACCTCCTTTATCAGGTGTTTGGGAGCTCCTAACACGGGGTTTAGGGAGTGTGTATTACTATAGCTTTGATGCAGACTTACCTTGAGCATGGATGCATTCTGGAAGACATGCTGCTCATCACATACTACACAATACTCATTTAGTGTGGGGAGTCGTTGTTCTGCATACTTCATTATCTATGAAAAAAATAAAACAGAGGACCATGGAATTAGAGTGGAGGTAGACAAATAGGGCCTGGTTTTATAAGGACCTCCCAGGCTGGAGATCATTGGTGGCAAAGCAGGTCATTTCGGCGCGCGCTCTATCCCACACTGTGCCTCACCTGGGTGCTGCCATAGATATAATGTTATTATGCGTATGGCCGGGCAGCAGTATGGCGTACACCCAGTGAGTATGTAAATAAAGAAATTTCTCAAGTGTAGGCAGGATAATATTTATCACAATAGCCCTTTCCTCCTCCCAGTTAAGTATGAACACATCTGCTACAGCAGCTGACTTGAAAAAGCTTCATGCTTTCGTATGGCCCTGGTTCATAAAAGGCTGGCAAACTGACATGCCCATGAAGTACATGTCAAATTTACCAGTATTTACACAAGCAACATAACATGCATTGTATAAATAGTGCATCTTGTGTTATGCAGTAAGTAGTCACAGGGGTTTCTCAAACGTTGGTCACCTATGGACAAGAGGGAGATGAGGAGCCTAATTTTGTAAAGGGTGGTAGGTAGGGTGTGAATTATAAAACAAAGGTAGGGTGCAGTTACTGCAACGACCATAAGCTTATGGGGAAATAACCATCCCCTCTCGGTTCTCCAGGTCTTCTCAGGTACTGGACAGTTGCTCTCCAACGGATCTGTATGGTTAAAACCAATAAAGATACTTACCTGGTTTAGAGGTGTAAACTAAGTGATACAGGGGGTGGAGGTGCTTAATATAGAACTGATAGTATTAGATTAATACAAGTAAGAGAGGTAATCTTCCCTCTCCAGATGAATAACACCAATCATTTGAAAAGGATTTTATTCATGCACAATTTTAAGGATGATGATCATCCTTGTGCATGAATAAAATCCTTTTCAAATAATTGGTGTTATTCATCTGGAGAAGGAAGATTACCTCTCTTATTTTATCAAGCTAATACTATCAGTTAGATATTGAGTGCCTCCACCCCCTGTGTTAGCAGCTTGTGTTATTTACACAACGTGCACATTGCTTTTACTGTATAACACGTGCCATTCAAACAGCATAACGTACGTTATTAAAGCAACACACAATTAAAATTGATGTACTCTGAGTTTTTCCATGTGCTTTTTTCAATGCACACAAATCTTGTTGATGCAAATTCCCTGCATGTTTTCAGCAGCTGATAATGGGTTTTATTTTTTAAAAGTGTGAACAGCTTTTTTTCTGCCATCAGGAAATGCAGTAAATATGAATGAACCCATCAACTTAAATTAAAATGTAAAAAATGGGCATAGAGGGAACGAGGCCTTAACCTCCTTAGCGGTAACCCCGTGCTGGACACGGGGTAAGCCGCCGGAGGGTGCCGCTCAGGCCCTGCTGGGCCGATTTGCATCATTTTTTTTTCAAACACACAGCTAGCACTTTGCTAGCTGCGTGTTTGTTGCGATTGCCGCCGCCCGCCGCCGATGCGCCGCTACCCGCCGCGATACATGGGCCCCCCCGCATACCCCTTGTGCAGCCTGGCCAATCGGCGCCAGGCTGCGCTATGGGGTGGATCGGGATTCCCTGTGATGTCACGACGTCGGCGACGTCGATGACGTCACTCCGTTCCTCGCCATGGCGACGGGGGAAGCCCTCAAGGAAATCCCGTTCAGAACGGGATTTCCTTATGGGCAAGCAGCGCCGGCGGCGATCGGAGGGGACGGGCGGACGCCGCGGGTAGGGGGGAAGCATGTAGCTAGTGCTAGGCTAGCTACATGCTTAAAAAAAAAAAAAAAGGTGAGAAAAACCCTCCCGCGGCCGCGCAGCCGCACCATTCATACCGCCAGGGAGGTTAATCACATCACTAAGGTGCAGTATGGAGTATGGCCTTGCATGCAAGTCAGGTCATTTTGGCGCCGCCATAGGCTGTAATGTTAAGTACAGCTATAGCGGAACAGCCCGAATCGCAATAAAAATACAGTAATTCGTGTGCTGGCAATAGCTAGGAGATCCCTGAATTAAGCATCCAAAGGAACAAATGAGGTAATCATTACAGGGATATATTTGATATATTTCCTAGCGCAGGGAAAACCATTGTTCGGTTTCTCCCTGTGCCCAAATAAAAAACACTCGTAACATGTGGATCAGGGGCGTAGCAATAGTCAAAGCAGCCATGGCATCTGCTATGGGGCCCTGGAGCATAGGGGGCCCCAGGTGGTACTTAATATATCCACTATTATCTTTCTTGTTTCCTCAACCTCTGACTTTGTCTCAGTGCCCATGAACTATGTGCAGTGTGGATTGCATGATAATGTAAACTGTCCAATTAACTCTTATCCATAGGGTAGGTGGTGAAAGAGTGACTCCATCTGAGGGACCCATGAAAGTTTTGTTATGTGGCCCCATAATATCTAGCTATGCCACTGATGCGGATGGGTTGCACGCATGTCATTCAACCAGGAAAATTGGGGGAGAGGTTCTAGGGCACCAGTTATATGACTACTTTGAAAACTAAAAATATATTATTGGCCTTTGTTCTGTTTTTTTTTTATCATAGTGCTCTGGCTGAAGATAAGAGACTGGGTGGCATGTCATAAATATCATTCTCTCTATACTTCAAATAGGCGCGGAACAAACTGCAGATTCACTGAAAAACTTGTAAATGACTCACCTGCACCAGAAAGCCGTACTCTAGAGTTGGGACTGTCTTACAGTGTCCACTAACCTGTGCAACATAAGAGGGATAATTAGAATCTGAAGAACATTTCTCATTGAGCTTATTTGGAGTTGCCACAAAGTCTTACCATTTTCCAGGCTAATGGATAAACAGGAAGCCCTGGCAGGACAGAAGGTGATTCAAATATGTTTTAGCCCTCTCTTGGCCTTGATGGCTATAACTATGGTTTATATTTATAGCTTAGAAACGCTGGGTACATCTCTGATGTCAGTGGCGTTACAATCACCCCCACAGCTGTAGGGGCCCAGGGGGGAGCCCGAGAGGGGGGCTGCCACCCACCCATGTACATACATTAACAGGCAACCTGTAAATGCGAAAGGGGCGGCCCATTTGAAGTTTTGCAGGGGGCACAGTGATGTTTAATTACGCCCCTGTCTGACGTATAGTGTTTATTTGTTTGTTTGTTTTTGTTTGTCTAAGATTATTTGAAATATCCCCTTAGTGGCTGCCTTCATGCTCTGTGTTTATAAATTCAAATATACAATGGTTGAGGTTAGAGGGGTGGGGTTCTGAAATCAAGACAGCAGGGACACAAAAGAACCGAGGAAAGAATACTGGAAAATAGAATTGAATTACAACACTGGATTGTAATGAAATAGTTCCAAAACCAGCTAAGTTTCATTAAAATACTAGGGGAAGTAAGGGTGGAAACCAGCACCATAAGCACCTCCTTTTTTTAGGTACACAGAGATGGGAAAGACACCATTGTCCTTAACACTATTACAAGGGTGCTTTGAGTTTTGTAATTTTCTGTCTCTGCTTCTAAACCAATCCACAACTGATTTAGTATGTCATGGGATGTAGCCCAATGCTTACTTGCTTTGCCTCAGTTTTAGGGAGTGGAGAGTGATGGGTCTTACCTGTGTTGTAATGTGACTCCCATATAGTTCAGACTTTGGGTTCCTTAGAGTGCAGGACACTGATCTATTCATAAGACGTGGGCCACGGAGGTCCGTTCCTGCTAGACCACTTCTCAGATCTGACCCTGTAAGACTACTCCGCACAGCAGAGTCTTGAACAACAGGAAAACTAGGAGATCTGCAAGAATGGATTGAGAAAGAAATGTGCAAGAATAGCATATAGTGAGAAATAAACTTGATAATTTACAAAACCTTCTGATATCTTCAGATTCAGACTGCAAGATTAATTGTACCAAGAAAATGTATTAGTTTTGAAAAAAAAATATTAAAAGGACGCCTGAAGTGAGAGGGGTTTGGAGGCTCTAATATTTATTTCCTATATAGTTGGGCCAAAATAATTGCCAGCCAAAGCGATTCACGCGAAAAAAAGGAGGTTACGCTCAACCGAATGTTATTCAAAACATCATTACATCCAGCTGATGAAAGTGTAAAGCTGATGCGTATCGGAACTAGTTCTGTTGCTTAGTCATAGCTGCCTAACACCTGTATGACCAATCTTATGTTCCATGTGTGTTGGTATAGCTCAGGAGTTGGTTGTGGGCTACTCTGCCTGGGAAATAAAGGGTTAAGAATACTTGTTTGGAGGTCCCACAGTTTTTGTGTGGGTTTCATCTTAATGATGTTTTTCCCCCAAAACCCAAAAACATATGGGTCAGTTAACTTCCCTAGCGGTATTGACGGATATACACGTCAGTACAAAACATGTTGTGAACAGTATTGACATGCATACACGTCAATACTCTCCTGCACTGTATACTAGACCCTTGCTTGACACATTTTGGGAAGTTACTGGAAAAAAAGGTTATGAAAATTAATTGGATCACTTTTTGCACAGAAATCCTGGGGAAATTGAACGTCAGGGAGGTTTAACTGGTTCCCTTCAAAATTGGCACTAGACTGTGGTAGGGTAGATTGTAAGCCCCACTGAAGGACAGATAGTGATGTGAATTGATCTATGAAAGTTGTTGTGGTACATGTGTCAGTGCTACATCTATGAACAAATAAATATACCGTAATAATGAAGTAAAAGGACACATAGAACACTAAAAAGGCTCACTTGGGAACTGGAGAGAAGATGCTCAGCCCAGCTCGAAACCTTTTAATACTACCACTGACTCTAAGCCAACGTAGCCTTCTCTCCTGCTGTGAGCGTAAAACCTCATTACTGAGATACCGCCACTGATGAGATGAGAAGAGGGACAGGATCCTAAGGATACACAAGAAAATGCACAAAGAAAGTTAAGAAAAGACAAGGTTAACCAGCTACAGTGTGGAAGAAAACAATTACACTAACAAAGCAGAAAATATTATATAAGAGTGAGTAAAGGGAGAGGTAAAAACTCCCAAGGACAGATGAAACAGCTTGTAGCCTCATGTTTTGAGATCTATCACATTACATTGATAGATCATTTATACATGCGCATAGTGTGATATGTGCTTGGGCAACTGTTTTTTGCTTGCATGTTAGATCAGTAAACAACCAATCATGTTAAGGATGAAAATAAGAATTTGTAAGCAAAAACCTTACCAAAAAGTCACAAACACCTGCACTGAGTATACTACTGGAAAGTGTATTTTGGCAATACTACAACAGCTATATGTACATAAAAGCACAGCTATTTATGTGGTTACATACAAATTATAAATCTTATTAGAGCTATTACACCACAATAAACTTATGAGGTGGTTTGTTTTCTTATTTGCAATGTCTGTTTATCCGTAATCAGGGGGACCTCATCTTTTCAGTGTTTCTATTCTCATTCTCTCTCAATATATAAGTCTATAGAGCTCCAGGAAAAATATCTAAATTTGACCATTCAACAAGATTTTTTTAAATATTTGATTCACATAAGGTATATTATTGATATTCTATGCAATCCAGTCTGCATCACACTTACTTCTTTAACTGGATGCCCAGTCCAAAATCTTCTCTGTTTGATGGCTGAAAGACATCGATGGTAGGCTCTACAACAAAAAGGAAAAATAATGACTGTAAATGACAACAGAGTTATTATTATTTATTTACTGAATTTACTTTTGCAGCATCTAGTCAATGCCAGATTGTCAAGGCTTATTTTCATAGATTTGTGTTTTGTTTTTTCCTTATCCCTCTCTATCTCCATCACTATCCATATAGAAAGGATATAACATGCTTTAGCATGCTGATGTCACGCATCACCCTGCTTGTCTTCACATTCTTCCACTAGCTCTGATATCTGCATAATTATATCTTTACTCAAAGTGTAGAAGACTCTTATTATTTTTAATATAGCTGTGGATGATGACATCCAATAACTTATGCCACATACGCATATTAAATAATTACTCTAGCGTTGAGGCTCAATAAGTTATTGTTGTAAATACTTGTAAAGTAATCTATTTATTCCAAAATCACTTGTTATTTAACTGCTAAACAGAACAGGTGATTTAACATGTAGAATTGATATGGCCTATTGTAGGATAGCCACAAATATAAGGGGCCAACCCCCCTGACAAACATAATTTCCTATTACTGCATCAACTACACCGCTATGTAACATTGCTTTATACGGAAATGATCTAAATCAATATGCCTAACCCAAGCTACGTTTAGTTCTGGTTGTCCTGAAGCTCGGTAACTTTGCTGGGTACCCTGTTACAACACATGCTACCAAACTGCAATACTGCTGCCAGGGATTCATAGAGCTATAATTATAGAATGATCACCCAGACTCAGCATTAACCACTTGATGACCAAGCCTTTACCCCCCCTTAAGGACCAGAGCTGATCTCGCTGATCTGTGCTGGGTGGGCTCTACAGCCCCCAGCACAGATCAAACACCAGGCAGAGCGACCAGATCGCCCCCCTTTTTTTCCCACTAGGGGGATGATGTGCTGGGGGGGTCTGATCGCTCCTGCCTGCGTGTGGCTGGCGGGGGGGGGGGCACCTCAAAGCCCCCTCCACCGCAGGATTCCCCCTCTCTCTCTCCTCTCTCCCTTCCCCGGAGATCGGAGGCTGCACAGGAACAGATCTGTCAGGTGCAGCCTCTAACAGGCTCCTGCCTGTCATGTGACAGCGATCCCCGGCCGCTGATTGGCCGGGGATCGCTGATCTAGTACAACGCTGCTACTGTTAGCAGCGTTGTACAAATGTAAACAAAGCGGATTATTTCCGCTTGTGTTTACATTTAGCCTGCGAGCCGCGATCGGCGGCCCGCAAGCTATTCACGGAGCCCCCCGCCGCGAATTGACAGGAAGCGGCTGTTTCCTGATTAATTAGCCTGCAGCCGGCGACGCAGATCTGCGTCGCTGGTCCTGCAGCTGCCACTTTGCCGACGTGTGTTAGGAGTGCGCGGTTGGCAAGTGGTTAAATTCTTTTATGGATTTCCCATGTGGACAAGCAAAATGTCATCACTTTCAGTTGGATACAAAGGAAGATGTAAAGACCTCATTCAACTGCTAAGATTTTTAATTGTTGGTAAAGGTAAATGGGAAACTGGGCCTGATTTAAGTAGCTCTGGCAATATTGTCTGCCCACAGCATTTTTACCAGCCAGCAGGATGCTGCACATTGTGCCATTGTGCAACCCGCGGTACATGGATAACACGAGTGTTGCTATGGTAACACATATTGTGCAAGTAGCATATAATGTGTTACCCTACCAACACTCACGTTACCCATGTACGCAGGTTGCGCTCATTACACTCCCTAATAGCAGTGTTGCCAACTCATCCCTTTAATTACTGACACATCTAAGTTATACAGGTTCTGGGGCTTTTTTACACATAATCAGTGCCTTAACTGCATCTACCTAGCCACGAAACCTGTATAATGCATATGTGTCAGTAATTAAAGGGATGAGTTGGCAACACTGCCTAAAAACATGCTACCTGCACACAGCAATTTTGCTGGAGCTACAGATATGAGACTCTATGGCACTAAACATTACGGGTTAGTGATGTCAATTACATATACCTCTGTGGCTGCTACATCAAAATCTTCCACCTTGTCTCACCACTAGCTCCTGACTACTGCTGGGGTCGGTGCCCTGTATGTACCTTCCTCAGTTTATGTGAAAATGACTGTTGCTTCCTCCAAAAAATTATCTTGCTACTGCCAATTTATAGTGCTGCTGAGCAAATGAGATAGGAACTGTGACTGGTTCCTATGGGCAAAAAGCACAAATGTTTCGAACACTCAGGACCCTGAGTCAATTTATCTGTCTCTTAAGAAAAGCTGTGTTTGCTTACTTGGGCTCCTTCTTCCTGAAAGGTGACGTCAGTCGTCACCACACCGGCTGCTTTGCGTCATCACGGTGGCCGGCATGACAGTACGGCGCATGCGTGATTAAACCGCGCATGTGCAGTACTGTCACGCCGGCCGGCGTGATGACGTGAGGCGGCCGGCGTGGTGACGACTGACGTCACCTTTCAGGAAGAAGGAGCCCAACACTCGGGCCCAGTGTCGCCGGGAGCCGCCGGGGAGCCATTTCTGACCAAGGCCTGGGAAAAGAGCCAGATGGACGCCGAGGGACCTCCTGACCTACGGTGGGCTGGAGAAAACCCCAGGTAAGTTCAGATTTTGATTCTAGTTACAGCTCGGAGTCCCTTTAAGCACTGCATAGACATACTCTTGCACATAGATTTTTTAGGGCTAAGGTATACTTTAAAACATCAGGATGAATCTGCAGCAGAAACAAATAGTATACTATAGAGATCTGTGAGTCTCAGAAAGCACTTACCAGGGCCATCCAGATACTGTGAAAGTGAAAAGCGCAAGCGAAGGACTATGGGCTCTGTGCGGATGACTTTCCAGGCAGTAGCTACCTCCTCCTGCAGGCAAGCGCAAAAAACAATGAGAGACAGGAAATAAACAACCATATAGTAAATGCTCAAAAGAGTATTAAAGGGACAGCAGGGGTGTAACTAGAAATCACTGGGCCCCCCTGGAAAACTTTGAATGGGGCCCCTCCCCCCTCACTTTCTGCACAGGTTAACTGAGAACCAATGTTATTCAATTGGCTAGTGCACACTTGAATGTGTTTTCACCATGTAGATAAAAACAGACATACGTGAAGCAGTGCACACATTTTCTCTGTCAATTACATTCGTTTCTGTGATAAAAGATGCATGTTTTCACACATACAGACACACATGGTGTGTAGAAAACGCACACAGAAAACTGACAGACGAGTGTGCTCCCAGCCTCAGCTTATTACACTCACTCTGTCCATCTCTGATGGAGCAGAACTAGCTCTGTAGACTCCTCCAGCATCACTATAATACACAACACTTGGGGAGGGGTAGAGAGGTTGGGGGCTGGGCGCTGTACACAAGAGCCTGCTGCCCACTGGATAGGGGACTGTCTACAAATCTTTATCTGGAAAACTTTGTATGATTCCTTATCAGTGACTGAGCAGATGCAGTCATTACAACAATTGTGCAGAGAACAGAACGTTTTTTTTTTCTCTTTCTCGCCCTTAGTTATTAGTATTTCAGGACAGGGAAAAGAAACTCCCCCCCCACGGGGCCCCTGCGTTTTCTGGGTCCCCCTGCGGCTGCATCTCTTCCAGGGTCTATTGTTACGCCCCTGAAGGACAGCATTAAAGCAACAATAATGATAATATGCATATATACAGTATAGATGTAGATTAAGTAAATGTTTTAATTTTGTACTCACATATGGGCTTAATAATACCCTGTATGGTGGTTATACACTAGTAGATGATGGGTAGATCAGGAAAAAAATTTATATATTCCAGATATCAATTTGTTACCTATTTTACCACTCTAGACCATTAGATATTAGACAAGATTTCAGCAGAAAGATTGTCTAACATCAATCTCACTGCTGCAAGCTTTGTCATGCCTGAAGCAGTACAACGCTTGGCAGAGTCTGGATCATGCGCTGCTGCTGCCCCTGTTCCCCTCATTGTCTCAGCAGCTCCAGACGCTTCCCAGTGGGATCAATCAAGGCAAGAACTGCCCTTTCCAATCTATATAAGATCAATACTTTGATTGTAATCTCCTTCCAAAATGCCATAGTTTCAACATATTTTCATTAGATTTGATATTTACATCTAATCTATTGTCCAACTGATCTAGCTTTGTGCAGCCACCTGCATGCCTATTGGCTCCCATCTTTAGAGTGACACTTTGTAGGGCTAATACACAATCACACAAGAAGACTGCTGTGAGACAGCTAGCCAAGACCGTTGTTTACATAAATAACAATATTAACCTCTTCTATACTGACAGTCTCTGGCCCTTTAATGTAATAAAAAAAGTGGTTCATTTTTACAATAATTATGTATAAATGATCTAGTCTGTGTTTGCCCATTGTAAAATCTTTTAAATCCCTGATTTACATTCTAACATTTATTACATGGTGACATTTTTACTGTGGGCAGGTGATGTAGCTGCTCCTTGTTTTTTTGGCAGTTGGAAACAGCTGTAAACAGCTATTTCCCACAATGCAGCAAGGTTCACAGACAGGAAACTGCCAGGAGTACGTACTCAGAGTTTCTTGTGGGAGGGGTTTCACCACAATATCAGTCATACAGCGCCCCCTGATGGTCTGTCTGTGAAAAGGAATAGATTTCTCATATAAAAGGGGGGTGTCAGCTTCTGATTGGGATAAAGTTCAATTCTTGGTCGGAGTTTCTCTTTAACCACTTAACGACCGCCTAACGCCCATAGGCGTCGGCAGGTCGTTAGTGGTATAGCATGGAAACGGCCGCTCGATGCCAGTTCACGGAGACTGCCTCCATGAACAGTGTGCGAGCCGCCGATCGCGGCTCGCACGCATAATGTAAACATCCGGGGAAGGAATCCCCGCTGTTTACATCACACGGCGCTGCTGCGCAGCAGCGCCATGACGTAGATCGGCGATCCCCGGCCTCTGATTGGCCAGGGATCGCCGGCATCTGATAGGCAGAAGCCTATCCTATCAGGCGCAGGATGGATATCCGTCCTGCGCCGCACAGAGGACAAGGGAGAGGGAGGTGAGCAGAGGGAGCCCGGAAAACGCTGCGGAGGGGGGCTTTGAGGAGCCGACCCCCTCCGCAAATCAATAGTAGCCGGCGGCGATCAGACCCCCCTGCAGGACATTCCCCTAGTGGGGAAAAAAGGGGGGAAGTCTGATCGCCCTGACACATTCCTGATCGGTGCTGCGGGCTGTAGAGCTCACGCAGCACCGATCATTGCAAAATCCCTTGGTCCTTAAGTGGTTAAGGACCACAGACCTTTTTTCTAAAAACTGAGCTGTGATCAATGTGATTGGCTCAGAGTGATCACAGGGCCAGGAGCCACCGCCGTATGGAGCTCTGCTATCATTAAGACTAATTAAGATAACTGACATAGAGCTCAATGTGCCAGGCACTTCTGAGGTATCAGAGTTTTTTCACTTATCACAGTCCATAGAGTTAGATAATTATAAATTATATATATTGTAAAATAAACAATTTCTCTTTCAGCATTAGGGGATATTGGATAGAATGTATACACAATTAGGGCATACTGCCAATAAATGTATATGTGTCACTTGGCATAACGTTACTGACACCAGGGGTTACTTGGTAACCTCCTGCTTGTATGAGGAGTTACACTTACATTCCTAGATGGAGCTAATACTGCTGTCCTGTATCTAAATATGAATATAGACTGTACAGATATTTTAATTATTCAAAATGTATTTGGTAAATAATGGAGGCTACAGAAAAGTTCTATACAATCCCTTTACATATAAGTGGAAATAAAGGGCAGGTATAATGTTAAGGAAACAGGTAATGGACTCTTTGTTGTGATCTTTGTATTTATGTTCTATATGGTGATGAAATGAGACAGAGAAGGAGGAGGAACAGGGAAGATCTTATTATAGATGCCCTTACTGTGGGGGAGCAGAACTGTGCAGCTGCCTGAAAAGGACAAAGCATCGAACAAACAATAAACAGACAATAAAGGTGGATATTCTTACATCCAGGAAGCTAATGTTAATGTGCAGGTCAATGTCAGCATCATCAATGGTCCCATATTCTCTGAAAAGAATAACAGACTGGAAGTGAAGAGACAAGCAACAAGCATAATTGAGAAATATAAAAAAATAAATAATAATAATGTATGTGGAATCTAGAAATATGACTTTCTATTTATACTTACTAAGATGTAAAGCACTACATGTGTGATTATTAATTTTATTGTGTTCATTTTCATAGCACAGTACATATGCCAGAGTTTATACAGACTGCAGCTTGCAATTTTATCAACCACTAGCTAATCTGTCTAAAACAAATACAGCATTTTAGCTGGTACAGGACAGGGCTGGATTTCACTTAGAAAGTCTTGTTTACTATCTGGGAGCTCAAGACCAAGATTTCCTCCCTCCCCATTATGGGTCAGACACACAGAGATGACCTTATAGGACGTCAAGTCCTGGCCCATTTCATCTGAATTAAATTACAAAGCACTAGTTTTGCCATCGTAGGCCTTCCAAGTTTGTACTTCCACATGCCCAGAATGCACCGATTCAGGACAATGTGCAGAGCCATGCAAATTATTCCTTTATATCCTTATACTCCAAGCATACATGCAGAAGTGCAAGTTTATAACAAACATAACCATGGCTTTTATTTTACATTGTCATTTAATCCAAACTGTAGCATGCTGATCATGCGCTATGGGCTTGATTCACTAAACCGTGATAACTCAAATATCACACCTTATCAAGGATATCACACCTTATCAAAGTTAACATGCCTTATCAGAGTAGCATAGTCGGAAATGGAGAAATGGGGCCACTAATCAAGGAGGAAGACATTCATAAAAACATATACTGTACATACTTTAATGCTTGAACAATGACTATAGGAAAAGATAAAATACAAATGTAAATTTAAAATACCCAAACCATACCAGGACATAATAACAAGTAGACTTAATACCCATCCTGGGACGTATCATAATACTGCTTAGTAACTAGTACAATTTCCATGCATAGTTCTGAAAATAACAATGAATATCTTCGTAAATGACAGTTTTCAAATGTTACCCTTTTTGAGTGAAATGATGCCTCTGCAACTAAAAATCATACATTTCAATTTTAGTCACATGATGCAAAGTAGATGAGTGCAGGGGATTAGTTTCAGTTTTTGTGATTGGAGCTGACATCACAATTTGCATACATCATCCTGCTTTTCATACTGCAAAGGGAAAGGCAAATACTGAATCTCTCTGAGAAGACTGCAGTCTGTACCAATGACAGTCTGTGGTACAGGAAGTGGATGCTGTCTGGACTTCTGACCAGGTACTTGATGATTTATCAGCTAACCAAGGAGCATATTAACAGAGAAAACAAGTTCTGAAAATGTGTGTCTATAGAGATTTAGGAAAACATTTGGGGCTTGATTCACAAAGCGGTGATAACTCAGTTATCACGCCTAAAAGACTTTAGGCGTGATAACCTTTGCACCACTGAGTTATCACCGATTTGTGCTGCTCTTCGCGCGAAGCTACCGCGCGTACGCGCGCGCAAAGTCCCATAGGGCTTAATGGGAGCTTCGCGCGAAGCGCCGGGTGCTGCGCGCGCGCCTGCGCGCTTGCGCGCGGAAAACTTTGCGCGCGGAACATTCGCGCGAGTTTCTTCTTATCACGCCTAAACTGAGTTTAGGCGTGATAAAGGGCTTTTCACAGGCGTGCTAACTGTTAGCACCGCTTTGTGAATCAGGCCCCTGTTCTTGCAGTGGGGGTTTAAGTTAAGGAAATCCAGAACTGCCAATACTTTTTGGTTTCAAATCAGGTATGGTTTTTTTTTAATCATATAATTTTTTTTAATCATATAGATATGCGTCCGTTTAAGTTCTTTTGAAGACTTTGAGTACATTTGACTTGCTATTGCCAAAGGGTAGTTCCCAGCTAAGTGAGTGGACTACCATTTCTCTGATACTTTCAGTGAATATTTTTAGTATGCCTGTACAAATACGTGTGCTGTCTAGATGTAACCAGGAGCTTTAAGATTTATGAACCAGTGCCTGCTTGTGTGTTCTCTGTAGAGCTATATTTGTGTTTCCTATTTTTATGCTCCAGATTCCTCATTCCTTGAAGAGCTCAGCTAAAGTATAAAAAAAAGTCAAAAAAGTAGGTAATGAGTAGAAAGTATTGCATTGAAACAGCCTTACATACCTTACAGATACAGCATTTTCCCCATATATTTCCTTTACAGCTTCAATGTCTGCATCTAGCTGAGGGTGCCTGTACAGATCAGCACAGCATGTGCCCTGTTATTGCAGGAGAGTTTGGTCAGATACATGTCAAAACGAGAATTTCACAACCAAAATTCAACAAACTCATCTTGATTTACAGTTACAATCTATATTGCTTTGGATTAGATCCTCTGTCAACATTTTTGTACTGCTTTAGTCTGAATTGGCCACATTTCATCTCATTAGTAGTCAGCTTCAAACTTCAATATTACAATATTCGAGTCGAATTTTGGTGCTTTGAGTCAACTTTTGCTGGCAGACAACGCATGTTGACCCCTGTCTACCAGTGAAAGTGCCTACAATGGGTATGTGGGTGTCAGAACTAAACCGCTGGAAGAAGGTAGCCTTTTCCAATGAGTCCTGTTTCCATGAAACTCCAAATTCCCCAGATTTCAGTCTGATTGAGCATCTGTGTCATGTCCTGAAAAAAAAACCTGATCCATGGAGGTCCAGGCTCATATAGGACTTACAGATCGGCTGCTAACGTTCCAAGGCCAATGTCTTGATGCTTCAAAGGCCTTTCGGATTTCATTATTTTTTGGGTTAGAGCTGTTTTTTTCCGGTTTAATTTTTCTATTGAATTTTTCAAAAGGAAAAAAAAACATAACATTAAAAACCTTAGAATAGATACTGGCCCAACCTGGCTCTAAAGCGATCAAACTGCAGAGAGGACTGTCACCACAATGGTGGCTTTCACTGCAGTTAAAATATAAAATATCAGTCGCTTTTGAGCCTTTGAAAGACCAGAGATTTTCCCTCCTAGGAGTACTTCTACAGGGTCTTTACGTAAGAAAAAGGCCACCCAAAAAAAAAATACACCTTTATTTTCAAATACTATATTGTCACCATACTTTGTACTAGGGACATAATTAAAATCTTGTGATAACCAGGACAAATAGGCAGCTAAATGGGTTTTATGTACAGTAGCAGTGTTTATATTAAAACCATAGGAGATGAAATTGGAGAAATAGTGTATTTTTTCCTTTTATTTCCCTTTAAAATGCATAGAAAATTAAGTAATTACTGAAAAAAATATCAATCCCAAAAAGCCCAATTGGTGGTGAAAAAACAAGATATAGATCATTTCATTGTGATTAGCAGTGATTAAGCTATTGGCAAATGAAAGGGATGAGCACGGAAAGGTGAAAATCACTCTTGTCCGTTAGGGTAAAAACCACCTTGGGGTGAAGAGGCTAAATAAAGTCAAATGCAGCACGGATTGGGCTTCCTGTGTCAACATACACTAATCAGTATATGCTATCTTAACATATACTGAGAAATGGTAAAACAGGTAGTGGTGGACCTCCCCACTGATGACTCAATATTGTCAGATTCCAAAAACAAGAACTTTATTGTATACTCCAGTATACAATACAGTTATTTTTTTTAATCTGACAAAATCAAGTCTTCAAAACTGAGTATTTCACAATTACATTACCATAACATACTACACTATTGTGGGCTCTCAATTTCCCCTTTTGTATTTGTACAATAATGCACTACGGATGCTTTTACACTTGTTGCAATGCAATTTTCTCGCAGTAAAATGGCTGCCATACGGCACCATTATACACACTTTAGTATATGGAACTACGCTGACAGCGAATTTGGATGGAGGCAACCTACCTTTTAAAAATTTTCACCCTTCAGACACATTTATAAGGTGGTACTCCGCTCAAGACCTCAATCAGCTGAAAGTGCAGGAGGACGGGCTGCTCAGACCCACAATACCATATAGTGAGAGTGTAGTCCGCATGATGTCATTTGAAGTAAAATTGCTTTATTGAATCAGGCACGTATCAAGCTAATATCCAAACACCACTTGCTGACATGTTTCGTACTTAGCACCGTCCTTAAAGAGAACCCGAGGTGGGTTCTAAGAATTATATCCGCACACAGAGGCTGGGTCTGCCTATAGGCGGGGGGAGCAGTGAGAGTGACACTACATAGGTAAACACAGCCCGCTGCGACACGCTGCGTGTCGACAGCGCGGCTGTGATTTGTGGGGGCATAGCAGAGCGCAGGGCGGGCCTGGGGGGACACTACATAGCAACAGGGGCTGGGCTGTATAGGCAGACCCAGCCTCTGTGTGCGGATATCATTCTTAGAACCCACCTCGGGTTCTCAATAATCATAGCATGGCACATTTATACTGCTGGACAGGAAGCACGACATCTGAAAACCTGCATATGCACCTGCACACCACAAAGCAAACCACCAAAAATAGTACATTTTTATATTACCATTGACTTTAATTGCTTCCAATAACACACTGCAGCAGTTGTGTGTCACTTCCGGCGCATCATATCGCAGGAAGTGTAACATGTCCCATTAACTTAAACGGCCATTGCGATGAGATGCGTTTGGTGGAAGCAACACAATGTGGCAAGTGCAACAGCGGCCTAAAACTTGAATTATGTACAAAAACCCACACTAGCCAAAAAGTAAACAGACATAATTCAAGTCCACATCATATTTCTATAGGAATTTAAATTATTGAGCAGATTTTCGTTATACAGGTTTCCTTCAAGATGTATGTTTGGTAGATGACCAAGGTATTTTTAGTAGATTGTTCGTATGCTGAATAGGAATGTGTAGGTATGACATCTGTCAGGTGTTTATATTATAATAACATTCTTTTAATGTAAAGCCAGGCAAGCGTGCATGAAAGGTTACAATATGCATCTGTTTCTATTGCCGTCAGTTGGTTTTTTTTAGATATTTTGTGTCTCACTTTCTGTGGCATAGCTGGTCAGTGGTCAGACAAAGTGAGGGATACTCCTCAACTAGGGCATAAGTGGTTATATACACACTATTAAAGAGCTGTGGGAAGAGTCACAGTAGCCAGTAGAAGGCTAAAGTAGAAGAATAAAACTGACCATTATGTTCAACTTTTAACTGTGTTATAAAATACAAATGGCAACAAGATGATATTACCTGTACTCCATAGAGGAACTCCCCACATTCATTTTCCCCATCAGAGTCTTCCTCTGCCCAGTTGTGTCCCTTAATGTCCTAACAAATATGACATATACAGTTATTCTTAATCATACAATATATCATTGTTTCCAAGTAACAATTGTGTTGTCTTCTGTTACATTTATAAAGCAACAGAGTTACAACCCTGGTGCAACTGAAGAGCTGAGGGCCACACAATCTGATCAGTTTTCGTGTTATCCTATCTCTCCTTTGCCTAATGCTACAAGCTTTACTTCATTTTCAGAATATGCGACGATGTGCTGTTTTATAACTGTGTCCATGCACTTCCGGGCTTCCCAGCTGTTACCATGGAAATAGGGATATTCAGGTATAACACAAAGACATCCATAGGCTCCCCACCAGTGTGAACTAATTAGCGGTTATGTGCCAGGATCGTTCATACAGCGAACTGGTGGGCCTTTCTATAATGCCTCAAGGACCAATTGGGAGATTTGTAGGCTACTATTTTCACTAGGAGAAATGCAGGAAATCTTTAATAACCTGTTCTTGGTTTGTTCACGTAGGTCTCCAGTATAAAGACTGATTATCTTGTTCTTTTATTCCTTTTTAGCTAATCAGTTCTTGCTGAGTAAGGCTCTCCTGTAGCATGTCCTCTTGTGAACTCTCCTCTGACTCACCACTTCCTTCAACACCTTCAACCAAGTTTTCAAAACACACCTCAAGATGACCTACCCCGCCCCCACCCTCTCTCAGTGGAGCATATATTCTGCTGTGCTACCTAGTGTGCCACTCCCCCCTCCCCAATAGATTGTAGGCCATTGGAAGGGTCTCCCCTCCCCCCCCCCCCACACACACACACTCACACACACACACACTCCCATTGTCCCATGTGTGTTCTTCTTGATCTTGACTCCCTTCCCATTTCCTAACTTTGCTGGATCTCTGTAAAGTCACATGATCATGTACCCTCAATGCCACCTTATGCTATGTTTTATGTTGTATAACCTTGTGCTGCCTCTCTGACAACCCTTGTTGTTAACATTGTATGCATCCATATTTATTGTCTAGTACTGAGTACTATGTTGGTGCTTTATAAATACATTTTAAATCATAATAATAATTGTGCCAACGTAGGCAAGACCTAGGACTACCACCTTCAGGATAAATACATAAAATTGCGTGCTTCAGTTTCCTGCAACGCACACTCTAATCCCTGTAGCTATGCATGGCGCGGCTAATCGTTTCAGGATGTGGCTGCGCAGCAGCAGGGGTGCCGCATTCAAATCAGAAACAGCCACAGCACCTAGTGGAAATAAGCCCTAAAGCACAATATGCTGCGCGTTTCTTCCGAAGGAAACCACTGCACAGCTCATGCACTGATGTAAACATACTGTTGAAAAATAATGGCGTTGCCATGATATTATATTGTCTGTTGCAACACGGCTACATTGCGGAAGAAGCCCTAATCCCTGCCCTGCCTGCCAGCAACTGAGCACTTAACTGCTTTAGTATATTATTGCCAAACTTATATATCTTACATGTTTAAAGTATACCTGAAGGGAAAAAATACCCCAGTTTGAGTACATACCTTGGGAGGGGTCCAAAGGCTTCCCCAATCACCCTCCTCCTCGCCATTCCAGTCCTGAGACCCCTGCAAGCTCCTCTACAAGGGCTCATCGACAGAGCTCATCCGGACTGCGCAGCTCAGGGTCCGAGCGACAGCTCGGTACTACTGCACAGGCAGGAGCCATCTGCACCTGCGCAATACAGGCGAGCTCCATGAAACTTTTGGGGGTCGTAGCACTGGAACGAAGGGAAGGGACAGAGAGAGAGACAGAGGAAGCCTATGTACAATCCAGGGGCTTCCCTCTCTCAAGGTAAGTATCTCAATTTCGAACTGTACTGTCTTCCAGGTTTGCTTTAAGTAACTACAACTGGGTAAAATAACACTTATAATATAATGTTTTCAAAATCACATCTTGGATCACCCATTGAGTTGTTTTTTTCAGTATGGGGAGCCACAAATTAAAACTTGCTTTCAGTTTGTTTTGCTCTTCTTTTTTTCTTTTCTTTTTTTCTTTTATTGAACACAGTGCACACTTTATTAGCTAATTAGATGGAATGAAGCTAAACACATTTTATAGATTTCCAATTACACACTCTTTGTCTGAAATATACATTGCTGCATGACTGTGTTGCACTCGCATAATCAACACCAGTATTACTTACAGTAGTCATTTGTTCCGTGTGGCTGGGAAGATAGGACTTTATTAATTATAGATTGAACTTTTTTTTATATATAGCTGGCTAGTTCTCTGACTGTCATCCTATGGCTTCACTATTACTGGGGCTGATTTACTGAAATGCAGTTCGGTAAAGCAGACAAAGGGCTCTGACACACCAGAGAGTGGGTCGTTTTCGTTTTTTTAAAAAACGCCTCCATTGACTTACATTAAAGTTGCTGTAAAATTGCAGCAAAAAGAGTGTAGAGACTGTGCAAAGTCACGTTTCCATTAAATCCTCAAAGGTAACTGTCATCGGATAAATAAGTTCCTTGTTAAAGCCACATACAAAAAAAAAAAGGTTGGGGTGTGCCAACATATAGCAATGATTCTGTTAGTTATAGTGAAAGGCTTGTTTACATTTTTATTATTACTATTTTACTATAACTGTTTTTGGGTTCTGAAACGAATCAACTGGGTTTCCATGAATTCTTATTGGGGAAATTTGCTTTGATATAAGAGTGATTTGGATTACAAGCATGTTTCCAGAACAAATTATGCTCGTAAACCAAGGTTTCACTGTATATATTATTACAGCTTCTATTTCAATCTCTCTGAACATTCAGCATAATTTTAATAATTAATAATATTAATAATAAAAGAAGAAGAAGATGGAATTAATCATGGGTGCTCCACATTGCCTCGGGCATGGACACTTTTTTGAACTGATCCTGGAGTGAAGTTAACACTATAGCGTATTCATCCTTTTTCTTTTTAAAAATCACCAAACACTAGGGTTGCCAAGGTGTAACAGAACTCATGAACAAATACTGTAAGTAGATCAGCTGAAAGGTTTGTAAAGGTGGCCATACAACTAGCAATTTGGCTATACGATCAACCATTGGATTATTATCATGTTGAATCAACCAGCTTAATCGATCGAGCAGGATGTAAGATATCGGTTGATTGCACAGGAATCGGCTACTGTTCACATGTCATTCAATCAACTCTAAATCAATTTTTGCTTTCAGAGCATGGAGACTCAATATCGGTCAGATCGATAAGTGAAGGTGAATCGCATAGGACATCACTTATAGTTTGTGGACCAGTAGTTTATCAACTTTCGATCAGTTATACTGAAGTCGATCGCCCAATACAGTCGATTGATTTGTCGACTGAATCAGAATCGCTAGATGTATGGCTACCTTAAGACTCAGATTTGTGCTGGTGGCTGGATTGTGTTCCGGATAAAGTGAATGTTTACCACTTTAAAAATCAAAAAGTCAGATACTCACCTAAGGAGAGGGAAGGCTCGGTCCTAATGAGCCTTCCCTCTCCTCTCCCGATGCCCTGTCCCGTGCAGGATCCCCCGTAGCAGTATTCGACCAGTTCGGTCAAATACTGCCACTTCCGCAGCCGAAGGGAGCTTTTGGAAGCCTTCGGGAGCACTCGGGCTCCCGAAGACGGGCCGCTCTATACTACACATGCACAAGCGCCCTCTATGACGCACTCGCGCGTGCGTAGTATGGAGCGGCCCGTCTTCGGAAGCCCGAGTGCTCCCAAAGACCTCTGAAGTCCCTGTGGCGGTGGACGCGAACGGGGGAGCCAGCGCAGCACCGAGGGCACCGGGAGAGGAGAGGGAAGGCTCATTAGGACCGAGCCTTCCCTCTCCTTAGGTGAGTATCTGACTTTTTGATTTTTAAAGTGGTAACCATTGGCTTTAAGGGCACTACCTCTGAAATAGGTCACCGGGGTTTGAATTCTGTCTGAAGCCAGTACCTATTCAATAAGAGCTGAACCACACTGCTAAGCGCTTTGCAATCCGTCCATGCTGTGTTTTTTTTTAAAAAAACAGCACTCCCACTGACTTGCATTTATTTTGTGCCACGATTTTTCAAAATTTTGCTGAGATTTTGCTGCGATTCTAGTGCAAGTCAAAGGGAGTGCTTTTTTCAAAATGCAAATTTAGCATGAAAGAGTCGCAAAGCGCCCAGAAATGTGGCTCAGTCCTCGGGGCTGTTTCACACTAACCTGCCAAGCGACAGCAATTGCAAGTGTGTACTTTGCCTTAAATTTCTTCCAGTCTACCCAGACAAAGTCAAAAAGACGTATGGTATCTTGAAGCCCTATTTACACTTGCCTAGTGTGCATTGCGGTACCCTGTTTTACCACAAGGTAATGCAACAACAATGCAAGGCAATGGGGCCTAGCACACTTACCGTGTTGCATTGGGCTGGAAGTTCCCGAACGTCCGCTGACCCGCGACAAAGTCAACAGTGTGTTACCGCCGCAATGCAATGGTGGCGGAATGCATGTAAGTCAATGAGCGACGCAGGGGTTTTAAATTTGTTGGTGGCGGTGCAGCGCGCATGTGCTGAAAGATGTGATTACGACGGGGCAACCTGGAAATTTTGCGCAGAGCATCACACTGCAACGCTTTGTCCAGGTGAATCAATAATTAAACCTCACATTAATTTATAAACCTTTGAACACAAATTAAATAAAATCAACTTAAAAATAAGTTTAGCAAGTATACACAAATAGCCATACACTGCATATGTTATTTTTGGAATAAATTATGGCAGCAGAGCTTGGATATGTTCATGCAATTCTGGACACTCACCATTTGTGCTGAAGTAGCGAATCACCTGGTCGCTGTTTCAGGGCTGGATGTCCAATGCCCCATATACCAGCAGACCTCTCATCAAATACACCAGCATGCTGGGACACCACATCAAGGAGATCACTGCCCCCTGAAGAAAAACAGGATATCAAAGAAGACATGTAAACAATGGGGATTAAGAAATGAGCATTGGATGATAATGAAAAACCAAAGAAACACTTCCCATCAAACAACCTTCCAGCTACTGTTTCAAATGTCATACTGTAAAGGTGCAGGTGTCTCTTGACACTACTGTACATCATTTATAACAAGTAGAATCCCTTTATAGTAAACTCCAAGGTATAGCAGAAGTTTACTATATCAGAATTGGTCATACATTGTATAAGGATAGAGACACATATGCTGGGACCTGAGGACTGAGTTTACTATATCTAGAGGTTTACTATATCAGTTTACTATAATGAGATTCTACTGTATTGCCTTGCTGATATGATGTGATGAAATCATGAAATATTGCAATCAAATTATATATAAGGCCTGGGACGTGCGCTTAGAGGCAAAAAACTCGAAATTTGTGGAATCTCAGAAGTGCTGCGATTTCAAAGCCATTCTCGGAGCGAATGCAAATTCTTTACTGCAGCCACTGATGTGATTACTCCAGGATCGCTCCCAAAATGCTGCAAGCAGCCATATGTGATAGTGCCGGGATTGCAACACTGCTTGTGGGACCACCCACACAGGGATCCATTGGTGTAGTGCTTTGCCAATTGCCAGTGATTGGCAAGTGCTGCAAAAAAAGCTGCAAAAAGTTATATTAGAGCAGTGTTCCTCAAACTAAGGCCTGCAGGCCGAATGTGGCCTCCTGAGGCTTTATTACCGGCCCCTCACACACAAAATGTATTACTTATAGATGCGGTCAGCTACATCTTTAAATATTGTTGGTCCGCATATAGAATAGCAGTGCTGGCACCACCCATCGCCATCGACATGGAAGCCAGAAAGCAATAATTCGCTGGTTTCCAATCAAAGTCCACATCAGGTGACACTGTTGTACAATTGGACTGCAGGTTGTCACCTGGGTATGTTTCACTGTCAGGCCCGCTAATACTTCTACATCATTTTATGTATACTCTGGCCCCCCAGCAGTCTGAAGTATGTTAACCCGGCCCTCAACCAAAAATGTTTGGGGAACCCTGTATTAGAGTGTCAGTTTTCAGACAGCAGAGGTGCTCACAGCCATGTTTTTACTCATGAAAGAATGTGAACTTAAAGTACACCCTTCAAATGGAGCATATCATTGAAATAAACAAATCAGAGAATGACTGCAGTGCAAAATCTAGTATCAAAGCTTTTGGTGAGCTATTTACTTCTAAAATAAATGTGAATTTTATAGGGGGGTAAGGGCCTCTATTAAAAGTGTAAAATAATACTTTTTTTTTTTTTTTTTTTTTTTATTAAACATGATCCCCACTTATAGAATTAATAAATCACAAGGGGTGATCAGGGTATGGTAATTACTCGAAACTGGCTCCATTCACTTGAACACGGTAAGGGATTGCCAACCACAGCTGTTGCTTCTTGCCATAAAAGGCAGCAAGCAGTATGCAGACCATTGACTAGCACTACATCTCAAGACGATTTCTGGCAATTTGGTAAAGAGGTTTTTTGAAACAAACACCCCTGTTCTCCAGTATAAGCTGTGGTGATCTCTACCTTCAATATGGTAAAACCTCTTTAGTAAGCTATAAAGATGCAATAAGGCTGAGTATCACTTTACAAATCTAGCGGTCTTCACTAAATTCACTGAAAAAGCTCTGTGAAACATCAAAGAAACTTGAGTGCAATATATGAATAAACACGATTGATTTTAAGGCAATGTTGCGCAATGATGGTTTATTATGATTATTCTGAGGTATTGTACTGATCAGTATACAGTATATGAGAAGATATCTGCAGGAAGACTGAGAGGGTCTGATGGAGAGGTGAGGGGAGCCCAGTTAAGGCCCCACATGCGAGCAGAGACCACTCTAATAATGGCCCATCCCATTTGGTGAGTGTATCACTGAATGGTGTTGGTGGAGGTTTTGTAAGCCACATATGACAACGTGAGCGATGTGGAGATAAAAGTTTGAATTCACTAAATTACCATTACATAAGTGGCAAACTGGCATTCTTTTAATATGGCAATCCTAATGGTTAAGGACTCTGTAAGGTGCTACAGAAGACGTCAGCACTATATAAATACATAATATTAATGGTGAACAAAAGATGACCAGACATGCCTGTATGAGGTTCATTACACCAGAACAGGGAAAAAAAAGGGTGCCGCCATAGGTTCCCATTGTAAAAGCTGCTATTTGTGGCAATGGGAGGAAATGTGGGCGCAGGGAGATGCCAATGGAATAGCAGGTGCTGAGTCTTGCTGCTATGCAAATTGCAGCTGTCCAAGTTTACTCTCATTGCCGCAAATATCGCTGCGACATTCTACTAACAGCAAGCCCCTGTACCCCCTTTTTTCCAAGCGCCTTTTTTCATGTACACTTACTGCACACCCTACCTCACAACAATCATGAAAGTTGGTTTGGGGTAATAAAACTGTTAACGCAAACCTGTGAGATCCACAGGACAAAAAGTTACATACTTCAGAGGATCCTCCAGAGGTCCAAGTCCTCATCCTGACCACTGATCCAGCACTGGGAGCGTCAGCATTGCGCAGGATGACTTGCACCTATGCAGTTGCAAGGACCTACTGCTTGGGCTTGGTGGAAAAAGCTGAGCCTATTTGGCTCCTCACTAGTGTACAGGAGCAATTTGTCTGTACCTGCGCAGTGCGGACGAGTTCCATTGACAAGCCCTCGTCCACGGAGTCCCAGCCCTGGAACAGCAAGATGGGGGAGGGTAAGTACGCATTTGGGGGCACTTATTTCCCCTTCAGGTTCACTCTAAATGTGTACATGGTTTTAGTATTGTGGGTGGCTTTAGGCCTCTTGCACATTACATGCGATTCCGATTTTTTTTATACCATCCGATTTTTGATTCCAATGAAAAAAGTAGCAGCATGCAGTACTTTTTTTAATTAGAATAAAAAATCGGATCATATAAAAAAATCAGAATCACATGTAGTTGTATCAGAATCACACGTAGAAAATCAGAATCACATGTAGTTGTATCACCCACAATGAATAGGGGAAACTCTGGAACTCAACTCACTTTACTTTCACTTTCATTTTCAAGAAATCTCTGGAACCACTGAGTGTTGACTTGCAGTTTTCACAAAAGAAAACACTTTGGCTGTGTATTTTGTCATCATATGACCACTGTCTGCCTTAGTTTGTGACAGATTTGCTTGAGGTTAAACATAGTAAAGCAGTTAAACTGTGAGAGAAATGGACAGCTTGTTTCTCACTTTCAGTATACAATTACCATGCAAAAAATATCATTTGCAGCAAATAAATGTCATTTAGGTGCCTTAATTACAACGGAACAACCAAAGAGAGCTTTGAAAGGATGTCATAAATTATCGAACATCTTTTCAAGACCCACTCGCACCTCACGAGGCAGGAAAATGCATCACAGTGACGTCCCACAATGCAACACAGTATAATACTCTACTGCTGTCAAACAGACGCGCAGCTTGGGGGGGTCGGGGTAGGACAAGTGCCCCCGAGCGCCGGGTCTTCAAGGGTGCCCAGCTGCAGTGTCCTATTTTTTTTCTTTAAATGTATTATTTTCGCCTCCAGCGGCGTCGGGCCGTGTCTCCACAGTCAGTGACGTCAAACGTCATCGCTGCACCGCCGCGCAGCGTCCGTAGCAGTGGAACGCTGCGCAGAGCGGCAGAGAGAGACCGAGGCGCCTCCAGCCAGCCCCATCCTATTCGCTGCCGAAGGGTGAGTCACGAGGCAGGCAGGTGGAGGGAAGAAGAAAGGTGGAGTCGAAGACAGCGCGTGGAGCCGGACGGGGACGATGATTTATTTACATCAGCCAGCCCAGGGCTGCCAGTGCCAGGCGGAGGAGGACCAGAGCCTGTTAGGCATATTGACGCTTTGACGGTGAGGCTCACTGAGAGAGAGGAAGCCTGGCAGAGGTAGGATGGGTGAGTGTGAGCCTGGGGGGGGGGGGGATTCACTGCTGGGGGAGAGCAGCGATTGGGTAGAATCAGTCTCCTATTCCTATAAACAGTTTATGGAACAACATGTTGCAGGAAGGTTGGGTATAGTTGATTGGAGGAGGTGGGGGGGATTAAGAAGGTGTTAATGACATACATACATATCATCATGTCATATATACCTCCTTCTTACCCCTCCACCTCCTCCCAATCAACTATACCCAACCTTCCTGCAGATTCCATAAATTGTTTATAGGAGACATACTGACTCCCCTAGATAGAGAGAGAGACCCACCCTGGTACCTTCATATATACCTTCATACATTGATATGTATCAATGATATGTGCAGGAAGCAAGGTTGGGTATAGTTGATTGGGAGGAGGTGGAGGAGTAAGAAGGTATATATGACATGATGATATGTATGTATGAAGGTATATATGAAGTCAAGGGTGGGGTCTATCGATCTATATTTAATTTAGGTATATATGATGTGAAGGAGGGGGTCAGTAGGTGGGGGGTATGTGCCATGTGGTGATAGGTTGAGCTTTATCTTTGTGTCTCCACGGGGCATCAGGTGAGAGCATGCAAATAAATTCTCCACCAGGTAAAAATGTATATAAAAGCCCTCCGAGTCTGCCTGGCACCCCACATCATTGAAACCAATATAGTACTTTTCTGCCCTTATTTAGCTTTTTTTCTATTATTTGGTTTACTGTTATTGCTTATTAGTACAATATGTTTAATGGAGAAGTATCTTCACCCAACAGCTTGCTTGGCAGGTCTGCTTACACTACTGCTAACTTCCTGTACATCTGGCTCCACCCATAACCACGCCCACATTTAGTACATGGCCACTCCCCTTTTTGCGCGGCGCAGCCTTGACCTTAGGGGGCGCATTAATAGTCTTTGTCCCTGGGCGCTGAAAGCCCTAGCTACGCCTCAGCTGTCAAAATAACACACACAGTAACTGTATGCTAGTTCATTCATAGCTAGTTCATGAATGTGTTATGTTCACTGATGGATACTACAGGCCACTCCCCTTTTTTGCGCGGCGCAGCCTTGACCTTAGGGGGCGCATTAATAGTCTTTGTCCCTGGGCGCTGAAAGCCCTAGCTACGCCTCAGCTGTCAAAATAACACACACAGTAACTGTATGCTAGTTCATTCATAGCTAGTTCATGAATGTGTTATGTTCACTGATGGATACCACTACAGACATGAGTGTCCTTGTGCCAAATAGTAAGTTGCATGTACAGATGTAATAATTGCTAAAAGGACCTTGCCTGCTAATTTCATTCTTTGTGGCTTGAAGTTTTTTTTTTTATTATTTATTTATATTTGAAATGACTGACTTGTATCTAGTCACGGGTAGAGGAGGTGTCTCTCTGAATGTACAATATGTCAGAAGAATTTGGACTTTTTCCCTTTATAACTTTTTATAAATAAAAACAAAAGTTTGCTTTCCTAAAACAGAAAGAATTTGCGATAATTCAGGTTGGAGTGAGCTTGAGATGTCTCCCAGAGCAACACTGCTGAATATATGCAAATTAACCATTGTACCCTTAGAAGCTAAACACACCTCCAAAACCGCTGGATTGCAATGATGTGTCAGCTTGTTAATTTGTACAGAGCCATAATAATCCAACATGCATACAGACTGTTTCGGACTGTTTGATCCTCATCAGTGCATGGCATGGATTAATTTGGCTCTATGGAGTAGGGCTTGTGAATCCGAGAGGCACAGACTAACCAGCAAGCTCATGGTGACCCAGAACTCATTGGAGTGTGTAAGGGACTACAATGGTCCTAAAAGCCCCCTTACTAAGATGTTAAGAAAAACAAAAGTTTGCTTTCCTAAAACAGAAAGAATTTGCGATAATTCAGGTTGGAGTGAGCTTGAGATGTCTCCCAGAGCAACACTGCTGAATATATGCAAATTAACCATTGTACCCTTAGAAGCTAAACACACCTCCAGAACCGCTGGATTGCAATGATGTGTCAGCTTGTTAATTTGTACAGAGCCATAATAATCCAACATGCATACAGACTGTTTCGGACTGTTTGATCCTCATCAGTGCATGGCATGGATTAATTTGGCTCTATGGAGTAGGGCTTGTGAATCCGAGAGGCACAGACTAACCAGCAAGCTCATGGTGACCCAGAACTCATTGGAGTGTGTAAGGGACTACAATGGTCCTAAAAGCCCCCTTACTTTTATAAATAGACTCAGGTTCGAGTGAATGACATGTTCTAATGAAAACTGTTCTTGTTCCCATAGCAACCTATCAGTTTCCAACTGTCATTTTTGCAAGGCTTCTTTGAAAATGAAACAAGGAACATGACTGGCTGATATGGTATATGCGACATATTCAGGCTGGGAACACACTAGGTAGAAACGCTAGCGTTGCCGAAAACGCAGTGAAAATGCACATAATGCAAGACAATGTACCGCATAAAAAAATGCTTGCGTTCTGCAATGTACATTTTTAAAAATGCTGGTTTTGTTGCATATTTTTCAAAAACGCATAAAAAACGTACATAATGAAAGTCAATGGTGACTCAGAGGTATTGCGTTTTAGTGCTTTTTGTATGCGTTTTGCATGCGTTTTTACATAATTTCTTATTTTAAACAAGGTGATGATGTATTTCTGCTTCTTGTTGACTCCCTAGTGTTTTGCATAAAACACATTAAAAAAAGCATGCAAAACGCATATGCGATTTATATATGCGAACCGCAAACGCATTAAAACGCACACAAAACTCAAGAAAAACGCATGTGCAAGTGAGTTTTCTACTTGGAGATAATTTTTCAACTTCTTTTTAAAATAACTTTTAAGCATTTTGTAATTAAAAAAGTACCAAAAAGTAGGTGAAAGAGCACTAAAAATTATTTTGAATATTTTATTGCTTGCTGGTGGCTTAAAGAGAACCAGAGGCGGTTCCTTGGGGGTCAGATGGGACACAGAGGCATGTTCTCTGCCTCATGACATGCCTCTGTGTCCCCACACTGCCGCTCTCTGCCCCCCACAGCCGCGCTATAGCCTCTCGAAATTAGCGACAATATTTTTCTTTACCTTGGAGGATAAATAGAGGAGAGGGATTCCCTGTTTAAAACGCACATCAGGGACCTTCCTACAGGCTTCACAGAGCTGCCATTGGGCATCTCGCTCTCACTAGCTATGCCCCCTGCCACTCCCTCGACTCCCTGCACGTTGTGAGAGAGAGATCTCTCTTTTTCCAGTGTCTGGACCCAGAGGTCACAAAAGTGGGCCATTGCGGCCCACAGGAGTAGCAGAGAGCAGCGGTTTTGGCGGCTACCTGATCCATAAAACTTAAGAGAAAAAGTTAATTGCATATGGGTCCTAGTGTCAGAAGAGCCATGCCCGTTACTCTATTAGAGCCATGTATGATAACGAGATATCATGCACGTTGCTATGGGAATGCATGACATAAAGCACCTTACCATAGCAACACGCGTATTTGCGAATACAGTAATGGACTGTGCTCCCTGTCATTAGAGCTGGTAAAATTGCCGTGCACTGCCTGCGCATGGCAAAATTGCCTTTCATATATCTGGCCCATGCTCGCATACACTGAAGTAATCAGATGGAAAGTGACACTGGCTCACATTACAGATGGAAAGAGACACTGGCTCACATTACAGATGGAAAGAGACACAGGCGTACATAATACATGGAGGTCGAATATTTTAAACATATAAATAGGAAATAAACACCAGGCAAAATCTCATCATTAGTTATATCTGCATGTAAATATAAAACAAACCTGTGTTAAAATGTGAATAATTAGGCTGAATGTATGTACAGATATTTATAATTATTAATAATAAGGACTTTCCTACTAACTGTTTTCTTATTTATAATCTGTAGATTTTCTTATTGGGCTGTACACACTTAAAGGACTCCTGGGGTGGAGCAATAAATCTCTGTTTACTTACCTGGGGCTTCTTTCAGCCCCTAGAAGTTCTTTGGGTCCCTCGCCGCAGCTCCGGTCCTCCCCGATGTCCTGCTGGTTGCCTGTAAGTATCGTAGACCCATCGGCGGTTCGGTGCTTCTGTGCATGCGTGGATGCGCACACTAGTCCACGTCACCGGGCACATACTGTCCTGTCCGATTATGTGGGTGCGTTGGTGGCATGAGCAGAAGCGCTGACCCACTTACAGGTGGCCAGCGGGGCACCAACAGGACCGGTTCTAGACTTTTTGATGCCTGAGACAAACTTGCTTCATGAGAGGACCAGCTCTAGACACCGGGGCGGACTGGAGCTGCAGCTAGGGTCCCAAAGGACTTCTAGGGGCTGGAAGAAGCTCCAGATATGTAAAGAGAAATGTATTGCTTTGCCTCGAGAGTCCTATATATATGTTAAATCAATAATTTGCACACATAGTGCACATAAAACAAACAAGAAATACTTGTTACACAATTAGCATAACTCACATTATACAGTCAATGTATGCATTACTTGTACAGCATGGATTTGGTCTGTTACATAGTTTATGTAATTCCAGCTAAACTTTATGGGCGCTGTCTTCACGTATACAGTTTACCGTACAGTAGTTACGTGCATACAGCACAGTGCGGATTTGGAAATTAATGGAACAGCAATATAACTTGTTGCTATTGGCAATAAGCACAAATGTTTCCCACATGACTGTATGGGCTACATTTCTCTCTCTTTTTCTCTCTCTCTCTCTTTCAAGAGTAAACAAGGATCCTTATCTTACCCCATTTAGATGGTCTGTTTGTATTAAGGCATCTTCATGATGTATTTATGCTTAAAAAATATCTGTTTTCCCTTTTGATGTTGCATGTATATAAGCTGTCTGTACCACCAGCTTGCAAACTAACAGGATGTAAACCTGACGAAGGCTGCAAGGCCGAAAGCTTGTTCATTCTTATTCATTTGTAGTTAGCCAATAAATGGTATCATCCTGATTTAAAACTTCTTGCTTTTACTGATGGCTAACACGGTACAATACCCTACTGCTCTTTCAAGAAAGGAAGTACTAAGCTAATTAAAGAATCAGAATCCTTGACCTGGATGTCTGATTTATATTTGAACCAGTTTTGTTCATTTTTGTTTTTTGCACTGGTTTTAACAAATCTCACCCAGTGTTTGGCTCACGTCTCAGCAGCATATTCTGCTGTAGAGAGAGGACAAGTAAGCAGCATCTGTGGCACCCTGCTGTGGAAACTTTGTTTGAACTTCCTGCAGTTAACAACAGGCCTTGCACAAGACAGATACATCCAGGCAGACCACTACAGGGTAGGGCAGTGAGGATGGGAAACAACTGTACACAGTTTAGATTTTTGGCCAAGATGTTCACAAGTGTGTATTTAGTTTTAGTGAGGCAAAAATGGGTCAGCACAATTTACAACTCAGGGTGAAGTCTCATGACGTATGAGTAAGAAAAAATGCAGTTGTAGTGCAAAGAATATTACCTAGTCAGACATAAAGCAATCATAGCATGGCAATCTGTAAAATGTTCAATCAAGCAAAGAGTGTAATCGCACGGGCCTCAGGTGACAATAAATTCATGCGGGGAGTCACAGAAAATAATTAGAAGTCCATCAAGCTTCTCAAGCACTTAACTCTTTCAGATTAAAGAACAGCAAACATTTTATTGTATATGGCCATAATGCCAGTTCACTATGATGGCAGGTATTGGAGGTAATGCAGTGTCATGAAGGAAGAGAACACAAGATTGCTTTGCTGAGGCGAGAGGCCTGGTGGATGGACAGG